>NC_087356.1:70933443-71236473 GCF_030014295.1 Loxodonta africana
TAATCTGAGCCTCAGAATTAATTTCAAGAGAGAATGCAGAGGGTTAAATTTATCAAGTTCAACAAACCATACATCTTAAATTTGCCAGCTACTCTCTGATTCTTTCCATCTGTGTATGTGATGCAGCTTGCCTGGTGGATTTGAACTGCCAACATTTTGGTTAGCAGCTAAATTCTTAACCACTATGCCACCAGAGTTTCCAGTTTACCCTTAGTCTTTTAAAATTCAAAATGCAGGCATATGTAGTTAGCTAGTTAAAGGCCACTAAGTAAGCTCTTCTTAAATTTTCTACTCATATAACAATTACCTTGAGCACAAACAATATAACACAAATACCCACACTCACATACAATTACATCCTGGCAGAATCAATAGGAAGAAGAACAATGTTTTTGATAATATACCCATAAAATATTGATTTTTATTAAATACCATAAAATCTTATGAAGTCCATGGAAAATATGCAATCAATACCGTCACTATGAGTTGGAATCTAATTGATTCTCTTATAGTTTGGAAATTCTCTGAGATCAAAGACCATGTGCCCAGTATCTCCTTTACTACTACTGACTTTATCTTGTGTTCCCCAAGGTTACCACGAGAACCTGAACATAGTTGATGTCCTATATATTTTTTTAACTGAATAAAGATACCTAATCCATAGAAAATTATTTATCTAGCTGAAATTTACCAATATTCTGCTTCACAAGTGGATTTTTACAGAATAAGAGATTAACTCCTATTTTTTAGTGAAACTTCATTTATTTAAAGCTATAAAATAAACAATTCTAAGAGCAAAGTACAGACCCAACCAGTGCCAAGGCTACAAAAATAGATTAGTAGTAAGTACATGGGAAGGTTTTTCGTGGTAATTGGCCTTACTTGTCTCTTGGTGTTGAGGCTGCTCCTGTCCATTACCACTTTGGGATCTCCTTATTCCCATTGAATCAAGGAAGCCAATTCCACCACAGAATTACCAATGATCATTTCCCATTTATCTACAAAGCTACCACAGAGATTTTGAAAGATGTCGAGACCTCATACCTGAACATTTTTTTAAATACTATTTTATTTTTGGTAAAAATATACACACCAAAACATGCTCACATTCAACAATTTCAACACGTATTGTTCAGCGACAATGGTTACATCTTTCACACAGTGTCAACATTCTTGTTATTTCTGCTGTAGTTGTTTCACTTCTATTAATTTAGACTCACTGTCCCCTAAACTCCTCATCTCTGCTTTATTGTTACTGTTGTACCTTTGGTCATATATATATATATATATATATATATATATATATATATATATATATATATATAATTTTAAAGTGGAAACAATAATTTATTGCAAATTCTTTTACACATTAGCATGGAATATTTATACACATATTGATGTGCTGATATGAAACAGTAAATTTAAAGGCAAACATTTTCACACCAAAGTAGCTGCACTATATTTTATGAAGATAGATATTTGTAAATTATGAGAGACATTTAAGAAAAACAGGTTGATTATCCCAATAGGGATTCATTCTATGTTGAAATTAGCTTTTCTGAACATGATACCCTGGATATGATCACATTATTTTAAGCTTTGAAAAAAGAAGCCTGTTCCTGGGAATAAAAGACCAGAAAGAGCTCTCACAGGAACATCCACGAATGTTTTTCTAGCTTAATTCTTGAATTTGGTTACAGCCCCTAACATTTAGCCCAAGCCTGTGTGAAATAGCCCCTCTTTCTATGACAGCTGCCTGGGGTTAAGGAAATCAATACGAGGGATACAGTGCAAATGACAACATTTATAGGAATTATAATTGCCACAGGATTTCAATTAGCAAGCAAATTCTTTAATAATAGAAATGTGTGCTCTATATTTCTGAAGGAAAATTAGCAAACTTCACAATGGTTACTATTTTCTTATCATGGTATATTAATTCTTACTCTGGAAACCTGAAATTAAGCTGCATTTTCTCTAAAACTTGTAATTTAATCCTTTAGAAAATAATACCTATAACGATATACACCAACTCTATATAAACTTTGTTATATGTTATAGTCATTAAAATATATAAACACACTTATACGGAGCACTAAATAGATTTGGTAAACCATGCTATGCATAAACCAAAAAAAAAAAAAAAAAAAGTAGCCATTGAGTTGATTTTGACTCATATTGACTCTTTAGAACAGAGTAGACTTGCCCCATAGGGTTTCCAAGGAGCTACTGGTGGATTCGAACTGCCAAACTCTTGGTTAGCAGCTGAACACTTAACCCACTGTGCCACCAGGGCTCCGTGCTATGCATACACATGGCCAAATACAGTTCAGTTTCATTTGATTAAATGTAACAAGCATTGATTGGGTGCCTACTACTTTCAAGTCACCAGGTTAGGTAATGCTTGTAGATTTTAAGACACAAAGCACACATCATCCACATCTAAAGCCATACTTTAAATAAACTAGGAAAATATGCTAAAACCTTAAATAACATAATCAAAAGCTGAGCTAAAGTTGAATAACGTGTTAAATGGATTATTTAGATCCTTTTTGATTTATCAGGGCTTTGTAGTGTTCTCCATATAGATCCTATACATATTTTGCTGCTATTTTTATATCTAAGTTTTTATTTTTTGATATTATTGTAAATTGCACTGTTTTATTTTTTCCAAAAATTATTTCAAACTCCAACTTTTCATTGTTAGTTTATAGGAAAAGCATGCTTCTGGGCTGTATCCTTTCACCACTTTTATTCAATCAGTGTGCTGAGCAAATAATCCCAGAAGCTGGACTGTATGAAGAAGAATGCAGCATCAAGATTGGAGAAAGACCCATCAACAATCTGCATTATGCAGATGACACAGCCTTGCTTGCTGAAAATGAAGAAAAGGGAAAACACAATCATGGTTTAGAAACTTACAGTCAGGGCCACTCAATCATTGATGCTTATCTGTCTTCGTTCTTCCCATTGTAATGAACCATGGGAGAGGAGAAAATGCACATATTCTACATTTGCTTGCCAACCATGCCCTTCCCCTTTGAAGTATTTTCATAATCGCATCATGCAATTTTTTTACAGCAACGTAAAAAAATATGGCATAGTATGCTTATGAAAATACCTGTTTGGGGGGGAGGGCACTGCTGGCAAAAACCATAAAACACTGGCATTACTTGGGTAAAAATACTGTATTTCAGAGCCCTCTTTACAGGTCCATGTCTGAATTCTGCTTCTAAAACTTCATTACAAATATGCAAATTATTCTAGAAATAAAATGAGATAATAGCCTAGGAAATATATGCCTCTCTTCATGGTATCAAAAATACCAAAGACTTTAGATTTCAGTTTGGTCAAAGACCAGTCTAATGTACACAAATCACTTCTAGAAATAACACATCCTGATGAAATCAGCCAGTTAATTGGTTGCCTACTTTATTTCAGATATAATTCTCAGAGTTAAGTCTATAATGACCACTTAGCCATGGCCTTTGATCTGTAGAAGCTTTACAAAAAATGATTGAACCAGATAAATATAGAATCATTCATAATAAAAGGTAGTGATGGCAATTGCAAACACTCTATGCCAGGCACTGACTGAAGTATATATATTTATTAATTCATTTGATTCTCCCAATTGTACTAGCTGATAGTTGTTAACATCATTTTCATTTAACATACAAGGAAACTGAGACATGGAAAGGTTAAATAACTTCTTGAATGTTATACAGGTAAGAAAAGGCAGAGGCAAGATTACAGCCCAAGCAGTTGACTTCAATGAACTTTCTCTTAACCTTTCCACCATGACATTAACTCAGATGCAAGAAGCACAAAAGGCAGTGAGTTATGAATTCTGCTTAGGGGACTCCAGGAAAGTTTTGTAGAAAAGGGTATGTGAGAGCCAAGCTTTTAAAAATAAGCAAAATCCATCATGGAATAGAAGAAATAAAAGGATGAATGAGTGCCAAAGAGGTGAGGGGAAGTGCTTATCCATCAGCAGGAAGTGAACAACTTGAAACCATCCTGAGAGAGAGAAAGAGTAGTTGGTGCAAAACAAGTAGACAATTGGGTTGAATTTCATAATGTAAATGAAACACTATGTAAAACTGAAAAGTTTTAACCTTAATAGAAGCTGTGGACAACAGGGATCCATTCAAGATGTTAAAAAAGTGAATGTCACATGTGATTAGTCTACACTGAGAATCCCTGGGCAAGCCAGGCTTACATTTGTATTTTATTAGCAAAATAAGGACAGCTCTGCTCTTGTGCACCCCTTGTAAATGGAGTTCTCATTCCATATCTAGTGGACTTTGGGTATGGGCCCAGGTCATTCTCATAAGCCTACCCTGCCCAGCAACTTACCTCCTAGGCCTGCCCTCCTCCATTTTCTGAGCTCATACAGTAAGCATGGGGTGGAGGTGGGGAAAGATTATAGAATTCTTGTTTTCCTGTTCTCCCTCTTTCCACTATATCACTATGTTTTTCCTCAGTCAGAATTATGCTCAATTTTGTTTTATGTTAATATATTGACTGATATATCTCTAGAATTCTTTAATTTTCTAAGATTAAACTGTTCATGTGCAAGTCCCTATGCAGAATAATGTACTTAAAAACTGGAAAGAGACAGAGGGAAAAGGGTAAGCTTCAGAAGAAACAGATCTATACAAAATATTCCCCAGTGCAAGAGGATGGTAAGCCTACAACAACCATGGAGAAAAAGATTAATTTCATTACCACTGGCATACATGGTTTGCCAGCCACTTTTTATGCTGCTGGGTCTCATCTGCAAGGTGTTATTCTCATTCTAATGCATTTAATGTCAATGTAGGTCCCTTTTGCAATGCCTGTAGCTCAGCAGACCTGAGTTGAAGCCTCATTGTTGTGTAGGTTGAGAATTCTATTAGGTCATGCTTCCTGAATGCATTAGTTTTATAAACTTTTGTATTTTTCCCCCTTTATTTCCATTTTATAAGACCTGCGAGCATAATTATGACTTTCCTTTATGATACTAGGGAGTCCTGATGGGTTTGTTTTGGAAAAGTGCTCATATTAAATTATACCTCTAATTCCTATTGGTGTACTGTCATTCCACAGATCAGTTGTGCCATAATGCCGCTAACCTCTTTGGTGGATTGCTTTACCAGATTGTATGTTTCAGTTCTAATCTGGCAGTAAAATCTGGAACTACCAACCAAAAACATAAATACACTCAATTAGTAAGCATGCATTTGAAAACTGCAAACCTACGTCATCAAAAAAAAAAAAAAATTGGTATTGAAAAGGTTAAGTGATATTTTATTTTATTGGTTGAGAAAACTCGTGTTTAGCAGAATATGACTGATTTTCATGCCCATAAACCATAGGACCATTGGGCTCATGATCATTAGAATGCAGAGAATCTCAGTGACATCTACTTACAGATCTAAATGTTATCACTGAGCTCCCTTCAACTACCAAATTTTTTCAGCCAGTGGTTTGTCAGTGCAACCACTTATGTTGTTCTCCAAAGATCTCTCCAGTGACCTGCAAACAACTGAATACAAAACCTCACATAGCATCTCTTTTCCTGCCTAGACTTCATGACACTACCTATTCAAGTGGTCCTTTACTTCTCTGCTCAAATCTTCCTCATCTCCTTGGCTCCTCCTCCAAACCACCCCTCAGTTGCATCTTTCTTCACTCTCTCAACCATATCATCTGCTGTGGACTCTTTAAAAAGGGATATAGAAATGAAATTGGAATGGGATATGTTCAATGACAACTTAAGAGACAAAAGCATATAGTTAGGAGGTGAAGCTAAGATGGAAGAATAGACAGATGTTTCTGGCGAGCCCCCTTTACAACAAAGACGTGAAAAAAACAAGTGAAACAAGTATATTTATGACAAGCTAGGAGCCCTAAACATGAAAGGTAAGTTTAGAAAATGAACTGAGGGGAGGGGGAGGAAGAGACGGTTCAGAAGCAGAGAGGAGTTACCAGACCTGAATTACAGTGAGCCCTCAGGCACCATTCCTGGAAGTGGTGGTGGCGGGCTGGTACTAGCATTGGGCCACAGTTTCCTCAAGGAGAAGCAGCCAGTCACACAGCCTACTCACACCTCCGGAACCAGAGAACAACAGCACTCTCGGCAAAAGCTATGTACTTGCATATATTTTACCACACTCCTCTCCTCCGCTCCCAAGCCATCTTCAGCAGCTGACTTCTGTGGGCCTGAGATAGGCCCTGTTGAGTGCCCAGAGCCATCTTCCTGGCCTTGGAGAAGTAATAACTTTGCAATAAGGGGAAAAGATAATTTGCCAGCTCCACTAACTGGTGGGGCTCAGGAAAGAAGGGGCTCCTGTCCAGGTATAAATGGCCTGTGGACTTTGATTACCTTTACCCTCTACATGGACCAGTGTGAAACTATTTCAAAAAAATAGGCCCTTGTTGTCAGACTCCAGCCCATTTTAGCTGTGTGACAGAGAGATGGGTGATTGATGTTTGACATTGCTTTACCTACTAAACAGTATCCTCACCTACCCACATCAGGGACCTAAGGACTGGAGGCTCCACTCAGGTCGCCCAGCCACCCACAACAGGGGTCCAAGGATAACTGGTACTTCCCAGTCCTTACAACCAGAAACATTGGGAGCCCATGGTCTGTCTGCAGAACATACCCATCTGTATGCTCTAGGGAGCAGGGACACGCTTTCCTTAGAAACATGTGGGGGTGGATTCTCAGCCCCTTACCTTCTTCAGAGGGTGACTCCCTGCTATAACCAGATACGAGTACCTACACCAATCACCTCTGCCCTTCTAAGACTGTAGAACAGATCCTGTACCACACATTTGATGAATCAGCTACCTGGATACCTGAGCAGAATTTATACAAAAAAAGTGAATGGATTCCTGGACTGATATACCTGATAATAGCTCTAACCATCTGGGGAAAGGACGTCAGAGCTCCAAAGGTGAAAATAATCAAGCTACCTCACACAAGCAACCCATTTGGGCATATCAAAACAAAACAAAGCAAGAAGCTATGACACAGTAAGAGAACATAAAATCAACTAATACAATAACTTATAGATGGCTCAGAGACAACAGTGAATATCCAGTCACATAAAGAAATGGACCATGATCGCCTCAACAAGTTCTCAAAACAAAGAATCAAAGGGTCTTCTAGATGAAAGTGTCTCCCTGGAATTATCAGAGGCAGAATACAAAAGATTAATATACAGAACCCTTCAGGACATTAGGAAGGAAATGAGGCAATACACAGAACAAGCCAAGGAACACACAGATACAGTGGTTGAATAAATTAAAAAACGTTATTCAGGAAAATAATGAAAAATTTAATAAGCTGAAGAAATCCATAGACAGACAGCAATCAGAAATACAGAAGATTAACAACAAAATTACAGAATTAGACAACTCAATAGACAGAGAAGCACATTTGAGCAAGTGGAAGGCAGAATTTTGGAACTTGAAAATAAAGCAATTGGCAGTAATATATGTGAAGAAAAATCAGATGAAAGAATTTTAAAAAATGAAGAAACCTTAAGAATCATGGGGGACTCTACCAAAAGAAATAACCTATGAGGGTTTGGAGTACCAGAACAGGTAGGAATAAAATAAAATACAAAAAGAGAATTGTTGAAGATTTGTTCACGCAAAATTTCCCTGATATCATGAAAGATGAGAAGATATCTATCCAAGATGATCAAAGAACTCCACATAAGGTAGATGTTAAAAGAAAGTCACCAAGACATATTATAATCAAACTTGCCAAACCAAAGATAAAGAGAGAATTTTAACAGCAGCTCGGGATAAATGAAAAGTCACCTACGAAGGAGAGCCAGTAAGAGTAAGCTTGGACTACTCAGCAAAAACCATGCAGGCAAGAAGGCAATGGGATGACTTATACAAAAAATCAAAGGAAAAAAATTGTGAGCCAAGAATCATATATCCAGAAAAATTATCTCTCAAATATGAATGTGAAATTAGGACATTTCCAGATAAACAGAAGTTTAGGGGATTTGTAAAAACCAAGCCAAAACTACAAGAAATACTAAAGGGAGCTCTTTGCTTAGAAAATCAATAATATAAGGTATCAACCCAAGACTAGAACACTGGGCAGAGCAATCAGAAATCAACCCAGAGAGGGAAATCACAAAAATAAATCAAGATTAAAAAAACAAAAAAGCTCTAAACATGGCAACAGTGATGTTATGTAAAAGAGGACAACATCAAAACAATAAAGAGGGACTAAGAAATATAGTCATAAATCTTTCATATGGAGAGGAAGATAAGGTGATACAAAGAAATAAAACTTAGGTTTAAATTTAGAAAAATAGGGGTAAATAACGAGGCAACCACAAAGGAGAAAAACTATTCAACAACAAAGAATATGAGGAAAGGATAATATATAATCTGCTAACCACATAAAATTAAGTGGGAAAAAAAAACTGTCAACAACACACAAAAAAGATATCAAAATGATAGCACTAAATTCATACCTATCCATAACTACGTTGAATGTAAATGGTCTAAATGCACCAATAAAGAGACAGAGAGTGACGGAATGGATTAAAAAACACAATCCACCTATATACTGCCTACAAGAGACACACCTTAGACTTAGACACACAAACTGAAACTCAAATAATGAGAAAAAAATATATATCAAGCAAACAACAATCAAAAACGAGCAGGAGTGGCAATATTAATTTCTGACAAAATAGACTTTAAAGTTAAATCCATTGTAAAGGATAAGGAAGGATACTATATAATGATTAAAGGGACAATATGCCAAGAAGATGTGACCAAATTAAATAATTATGCACCCATTGACAGGGCTGCAAGATACATGAAACAAACTCTATCAGCATGGAAAAGTGAGCTAGACAGCTACACAAAAATAGTAGGAGACTTACATACCACTTTTGGTGAAGGACAGGACATCCAGAAAGAAGCTCAATAAAGACACAGAAGATCTAAATGTCACAATCAACCAACTTGACCTCATGGAAATACACAGAATACTCCACTCAAAAGCAACCAAGTATACTTTCTTTTCTAGTGCACACGGAATGTCCTCTAGCATAGACAACATATTAGGTCATAAAGCAAGCCTTGGCAGAATCTAAAACACTGAAACATTACAAAGCATCTTCTCTGACCATAGGCCATAAAAGTGGAAATCAATACAGAAAAAGCAGGGAAAAGAAATCAAACACTTGGAACCTGAACAATATCCTGCTCAAAAAAGGCTTAATTATAGAAGACATTAAGGATGGAATAAAGAAATTCATAGAATCCAATGAGAATGAAAACACTTCCTATCAGAACCTTTGAGGCAAAGCAAAAGCAGTGCTCAGAGGTCAATTTATATCAATAAATGCACACATACAAAAAAAGAAAGGGCCAAAATCAAAGACTTATCCCTACAACTTGAACAAATAGAAAGAGAACAACAAAAGAAACCTTCAGGCACTAGAAAAAAACAAACAATAAAAATTAGAGCAGAACTAAATGAAATACAAAACAGAAAATCAATTGAAAAAATTAAGCCCAATAGCTGCTTAGTTGAAAAAATCAACAAAATTGATATATCATTGGCTAAACTGACAAAAGAAAAACCGGAGAGGAAGCAAATAACCTGAAAAAGAAAGGAGATAGGCCATATTACAGCAGACCCAACTGAAATTAAAAGTATCATATCAGATTACTATGAAAAAATGTACTCTAACAAACTTGAAAACCTAGAAGAAATGGATGAATTCCTAGAGACAGACGATCTACCTAAACTAACACAAACAGAAGTAGAACTAAATAGACCTATAACAAATGAAGAGATTGAAAAGGTAATTAAAAAAACTGCCGTAAAAAAAAGGCCCTAGCCCTGAAGGCTTCACTGCAGAGTTCTACCAAACTTTCAGAGAAGAGTTAACACCAATACTACTAAAGGTATTTCAGAGCATAGTGAATGACAAAATACTCCCAAACTCATTTTATGAAGCCAGTACATCCCTGATACCAAAACCAGATAAAGACAACACACAAAGGAAAACTAGAGACCTATATCCCTCATGGAAACAGATGCAAAAATCCTCAACAAAATTCTAGCCAACAGAATTCAACAACATATCAAAAAATAATTCACCATGACCAAGTGGGATTCATACCAGGCATGCAAGGATGGTTCAACATTAGAAAAACAATCACTGTAATCCATCATGTAAATAAAACAAAAGACAAGAATCACATGATTTTATCAAATGATGCAGAAAAGGCATTTGACAAAGTTCAATACCCATTTATGTTAAAAAAAAAAAAAAACTCTCAGAAAAATAGGAATAGAAGGAAAATTCCTCAACATAATAAAGGGCATTTATACAAAGCTAATAGCCAACATCATCCTAAATGGAGAGAGCCTGAAAGCATTTCCCTTGAGAACGGGAACAAGACAAGGGTGCCCTTTAGCACCACTCTTATTCAACATTGTGCTAGAGGTCCTAGCCAGAACAATTAGGCTAGACAAAGAAATAAAGGGCATCTGGATTGGCAAGGAAGAAGTAGAATTATCTCTATTTGCAGATGTCATGGTCTTGTACAAAGAAAATCCTAAGGAATCCTCAAAAAACCTACAGCAACTAATAGAATAGTTCAGCAGAGTATCAGGATACAAGCTAAACAGAAAAATCAGTTGGATTCCTACACACCAACAAAAAGAACATCAGAGAAAAAATCACCAAATCAATACCATTTACAGTAGCCCCCAAGAAGACAAAATACTTAGGAATAAATCTTACCAGAGATGTAGAAGACTTATACAAAGAAAACTACAAAAACACTTCTGCAAGAAACCAATAGAGACCTACATAAGTGGAAAACGTACCTTGCTCATGGATAGGAAGACAACATTATAAAAACGTCTACTCAGTCAGAAGTGATCTATAGATTTAGTGCAATTCCAATCCAAATTCCAAGGACATTTTTAAATGCGATGGAGAAACAAATCATCATCTTCATTTGAAAGTGAAAGAGGCCCCGGATAAGTATAGCATTACTAAAAACAGAAGAACAAAGTGGGAGGCCTTACTCTACCTGATTTTAGAACCTTTTATACCACAGTAGTCAAAACAGCCTGGTAATGTACAACAACAGATACAAAGACCAATGGAACAGAATTGAGAATCCAGACATAAACCCATCCACATAGGAGAAGGTGATATTTGACAAAGCCCCCAAAAAAGTTAAATGAGGAAAAGACAGTCTTTTTAACAAATACTGCTGCATTAACTGGATATCCATTTCAAAAAAAAAATGAAACCAGACCCATACCTCACTCCATCCACAAAAAGAGCTCAAAATATATCAAAGACCTAAATATAAAATCTAAAATTATAAAGATCATAGGAGAAAAAAGAGGGATGATGTTAGGAGCCCTGTTACATGTCTTAAACAGTATACAAAACATTATAAAGATTGTAGAAGAAAAACTAGATAACTGGGAGCTCCTAAAAATCAAAACCTTTGCTAATCTAAAGACTTCACCAAAAGAGTAAAAGATTACCTAAAGGCTGGGAAAAAATTTTTAGCTATGACATTTCCGATCGGCACCTGATCTCTAAAATCTACATGATACTGCAAAAACTCAACTACAAAAAGACAAATAACCCAATAAAAAAATGGCGAAAAGATATGAACAGACACTTCACTGAAGAAGGCATTCAGGTAGCTAACAGATAGATAAGGAAATGCTCAGGATCATTAGCCATTACAGAAATGCAAATCAAAACTACAATGAGATTTCATCTCACTCCAACAAGGGTGGCAGTAATCCAAAAACCACAAAATAATAAATGCTGGAGAGGCCGTGGAGAGACTGGAACACATACCTGCTGGTGGGAATGTCAAATGGTACTACCACTCTGGAAATTGATTTGGTGCTTCCTTAAAAAGCTAGAAATAGAACTACCATACGATCCAGCAATCCCACTCCTTTGAATATATCCAGATAAAGAAGAGCCTTTACACGAAGCACACCAGTGTTTATTGCGGCACTACTTTACAATAGCAAAAAGATGGAAATAGCTAAGGTGCCCATCAACAGAAGAATGGATAAATAAACTATGGTATATTCACACAATGGAATATTATGCATCGATAAAGAACAGTGATGAATCTGTGAAACATTTCATAACATGCAGGAATCTGGAAGGCATTATGCAAAGTGAAATTAAAAAAAAAAAAATCCAGTGCCGTCGAGTCAATTCCGACTCATAGCGACCCTATAGGACAGATTCAGTTGCAAAAGGAGAAATATTGTATAAGACCACTATTATAAGAATTTGAGAAATAGTTTAAACAGAGAAGAAAATATTCTTTGATGGTTACGAGAGGGTGGAGGGAGGGAGGGAGGGTGGGAGAGGGGTATTCACTAATTAGATAGAAGAGAAGAACTACTTTAGGTGACAGGAAAGACAAAACACAATACTGGTGAGGTGAGCACAACTTGAGACTAAACCAAAAGCAAAGCAGTTTCCTGAATAAACTGAATGCTTTGAAGGCCAGAGTAGCAGGGGCAGGGTTTTGGAGACCATGGTTTCAGGGGACATCTAAATCAATTGGCATAATAAAATCTATTAAGAAAACATTCTACATTTCATTTCGGTGAGTGGTATCTGGGGTCTTAAATGCTAGCAAGCAGCCATCTAAGATATATCAATTGGTCTCAACCCACCTGGATCAAAGGAGAATGAAAAACACCAAGGACACAAGATAATTATGACCCCAAGAGACATAAATGGACACATAAAGCAGAGACTACATCAGCCTGAGACCAGAAGAACTAGATGGTGCCTTGCTACAACCGATGAATGCCCTGACAGGGAATACAACCTGAGGCAGCAGGAGAGCAGTGGGATGCAGACCCCAAATTCTCTTAAAAAGACCAGACTTAACGGTCTGACTGAGCCTAGAAGGACCCCAGTGGTCATGGCCCCTGGACCTTCTGCTGGCCCAGGACAGGAACCATTCCCAAAACCAACTCTTCAGACAGGGATTGGACTGGACAATGAGTTGGAGAGAGATGCTGCTGAGGAGTGAGCTTCTTGGATCAGGTGGACACTTGAGTCTATGTTGTCATCTCCTGCCTGGAGGGGAGATGAGAGGGTAGAGGGGGTTAGAAGCTGATGACATGGACACGTAAAGAGAGACTGGAGGGAGGGAGCGGGCTGTCTCATTAGGGGGAGAGCAACTGGGAGTATGTAGCAAGGTATATAAAACTTTTTGTTTCAGAGACTGACTTGATTTGTAAAGTTTCACTTAAAGCAGAAAAAAAAAAAGCATATAGTTTATTACCAACCTTGCTTTGTTTTCATCTCCTCTTTTGTTTCCCAAAATGGAACTTTTTATAATGAATAAAATTCTCTGACCTTCTAAAATTCTTTATCCAGGTCTACTGACATCGTGACATCATGCATTTTCTTCAGTTTTAGGACTCCATGCAGTATCCCTCTTTTAGTTAAGGTTAGGTATTACTTAGGCAATCCTGGTACTTGTCTTAATATTTTTCATTTTATTTTATTGTGTTTTTTACTTAGGCAATTCTGGCACTTGTCTTAGTATTTTTCATTTTATTTTATTGTGTTTTTTACTTAGGCAATCCTGGCACTTGTCTTAACATTTTTCATTTTATTTTATTGTGTTTTTTACTTAGGCAATCCTGGCACTTGTCTTAATATTTTTCATTTTATTTTATTGTGTTTTAGGTGAAAGTTAATAATAGCACACATTAGTTTCTCACTCAAAAAATTTATAAACAAATTATTTTATGACATTGTTTGCAACCCGCACGATGTGTCTGCACTCTCCCCCTTTCCCTTTCTGTCTCGGGCCTTCTGTGTCCATTTGTCCCATTTTCCTGTCCCTTCCTGCCTTCTCATGTTTGTTTTTGGGCAGGCGTTGCCCACTTGGTCTCCTGTATTTGATTGAACTAAGAAGCACATTCCTCACATATGTTACTGTTTGATTTATAGGCCTTTCTAATCTTTGGCTGAAAGGTAGATGTCAAAAGTGGTTTTAGTTCTTAGTTAGCATGGTGCCTGTGGGTCATAGTCTCACAGGTTCCTCCAGTCTCTGTCAGACCAGTAAGCCTGTTCTTAATTTTGTGAATTTGAATTTTACTCCTGCTCTGTCTGGAACCCTCTATTATGATCCCTGTTAGAGCGGTGGGTGGTGGTAACCGGTCACCATCTAGTTTTCCTGGGCTCAGGCTGGTGGAGGGTGTGATTCATGTGGTCCACTTGTCCTTTGAACTAATATTTTCCTTGTATCTTCAGCTTTCTTCATTCTCCTTTGCTCCTAACATGATGGTAACAATAGATGTATTTTAGATGGCTGACCACAAGCTTTTAAGACCCCAGATGCTACTCATTTATGTAGGATGTAGAGCATTTTCTTTACGAAATATGTTATGCGAATTGAGGTAGATAGCTCCTGAGATCATGGTCCCCAACATTCAGCCCCAGTAACTTGGTCCCTCAAGGTATTTAGATGTGTCTAGGAAACTTCTACAGCTTTGCCTTGGTCAAGTTGTGCTCACTTACCCTGTATTGTGTGTTTTCTTTTCCTTCACCAACATTAATGTTTGTCTACTACCTAGTTAGTGATCTCCCCTCTTCACCCCTCCCCTCGCTCATAACCAATATTGTTTTTTTTTTTTTTCATGTAAACCTTTTTTTGGGTTTTATAATAGTGGTCTCACAATATTTGTCCTTTTGTGATTGACTTATATCACTCAGAATGCCCCCAGATTCACCCATATTGTGAGATGTTTAGAAGATTCATCATAATTCTTTATTGTTGCATAGTATTCCATGTGGACTAAAGTAAAAGTAGCTTTTTGAACATTGTTTCTATGTATGAAAGGGGTTAACTAATATAAATCATTTGTGAAAGTTTATTTCTTGAACCTGAGATAGAAGTGTTTGATTACATATTCTCATGATGTAAAAATCATCCAGGAGTCAGCCAAGTCTGTTATGAACCTGAAAACCAGACAGACTAACAGGTTCCATTTTGTTGTTGTTCCTGACAACCAAAACTAGCTATGGGGTGCCAGAGATTTCAAATGAACCAAATGGAGTCCTAATGTTCTGACAAAATGAAACAAATGATTTGGAAATCAAAGGTTTTGAACATCTTCCTTCAGCTTTCTCATATTCTAGGAAGGGGCTTGTATTAGGTCTTTCCAATTCATCTTCAGGTCTTGTTTACATAATGAAACCTCTGTGATCTTTGGCATACAGATCTTCTGTAAATAACTTAATTTCTATATACTGTATGAAAACTACATAATTTATAAGGTTTATTACATAGATGCTGCACTATTAGATCAACACCTTTAGACTTAAATTATTAGAGTCCTGGTATGTCTGAAATAGTTGGAAATGTTGGCAAATTTGATAAATGTTGGTTACGGATCATGAAATGTGAGAAAAAATAAGGCCTTCAAAGGGCAAACACCAATGGTTGTTTCTGTACCTCCTTTTGTTAATGAAGTTAGATATTAATACATTTGAGATGTTTTGATGACAAAATAGGACAGATTTGGGGAAGATGTTGTTGTTGTGTGCCTTCAAGTAGATTCCGACTCATAGCAATCTATAGGACAGAGTGGAACTGCCTCATAGGGTTTCCTAGTCTGTAATCTTCATGTGGACAGATTGCCAAGTCTTTTCTCCCAAGGAGCCACTGATGGGTCGGAACCACCAATCTTTTGCAATTAGCCGAGCGCCTAAGCATTATGTGAAAGACACAATATTGACTGCACTCATGATGCTGATTGGAATCATAATGAAATAACATCTCTTTTTTTTTAAGTTGATTAAATGAGCCCTGGTTGTGTAAATGACTAGGCACTCAGCTGCTAACCAAAAGTATGGCAGTTTGAGCCCACCCAGCAGCTTCACGGGAGAAAGACCTGGCAATCTGTTTCCATAAAGGTTATAGTCAAGGAAACCCTATGGGGGCAGTTCTACTCTGTCATATGGGGTTGCTATGAATTGGAATTGACTGAATGGCAGCTAACAACAAGGTGATTCATCCAGATCACTCTCTATCTTCTTTATATTATTCAGGAATCCTTTACATCCATAAATCCGAGTCAAGGAGAACTCTGATAGAGTACATTATGCCCTTTCAAAGCTTCAGCTCTCTCCTTTAGGAGGGTCATTTATAAATCTGTACCTCTAGCCACAATACCTAGAGTGAACCCTAGATCTTTCTTTCCAAATGCTTGTTGGACCTTTTCCTATATGTGTATCCTGAATCACAAGAAAAATCATCCATTCTGTCTGACTTGAATTCAGATAATGCTGAACTATTTCCTCTTTAGCTTGTTCTAGAGATGACCATCTTCCACCAACTCTTCCTCCCATACACATACATACAGTATGTGCATAGTTATTTTTTACATGAATGCTATTGTAGTTCTTGCATTGTTTAAGATAAATACATGCACTTGCAAAAGTAAAACTTCACCTCCCATTCAAAGAGGTGGAATCTACTAGAAGGTCAGGCTATTTTGGGTAAAGAAAAACAAATATTCCGCAGGCTTACTGATTATCAAAATTCAGAAGTAGGACTTAAAAAGAGGGAATGAATGAAGAAGCTGTGATACAAATTTTCCTTTATGTTACACCATAACCTGAAGTGTGCTCTAGGGAATAACCTTTAAAAAGAGAAATTTCTCTGTAGCTCTGGAACCTACTAATGCAAATGTAATATGATCTTTAAAGACATGTCTACCTCTCCTGAGCTTTAGTCTCTTGCCATTAACTACTCAGAAAACACTAGATAAAGATGGCAAAGGTTGTAGGGTTTCAGCAACACTTCTCCAAATCTGCAGAGTGAACCTGTGAGTGATTTCTCCCTCATGAAGGAGCAATTTCCCTCTGTTTCAAATCTTTTAAGAGGCGTCGAAGGAATAGTGGAAACAAAACTGAACTTGGAGGCTGAAGATTCGGGTATGATTTGCTCTTCAATTTTTATGTTTAGAAAAGTTATAAGCTCTCTGACTTTCAGTGTCCTTACGTGGAAGTGGAGATTAATTACTGTTACCTTATAGGGATTTTGTCAGAATCAATTCGGAGATCATAAAATCACATTATAAAAATGAAGCAATGTAAAAATAACATTAAAGTTTTCATTCAGAAACCATGGTGGCGTAGTGGTTAAGTGCTATGGCTGCTAAGCAAAGGGTCAGCAGTTTGAATCTGCCAGGTGCTCCTTGGAAACTCTCTGGGGCAGCTCTACTCTGCCCTATAGGGTTGCTATGAGTCGGAACAGACTCGACAGCACTGGGTTTGGTTTTTTTGGTTTAGGAAGTCAGAATTAGTAAGAACTCAGAAAAGGATTCCTAATGTTCTAGATGTGGGATCCAATTTTACTTTTTAACAGATGTGTATTGGTTAAGTTTCTTAAACAATTTGTGCCTCACTTTCCAAATGTAAAAGGAGAATTAACACTACCTTTCTCATATTTTTTTCCCTCATAGACATGTAAAAAAAAAAAGCAAAAAAAAAACTTTTTTTTCTTTTTTTTTTCTCATAGACATGTGACAAGGACTGAGGACTTAATGTACCTAAAGTACAATGCCTAGAATATTTATGTGCAACAATTAAATCAGGCATTTTGTTAGTTTTTTAAATTAAAGATCGTACACAAAAGCATCTCAATAGGCTTCTATCACCCTAAGGGACTCTCCCTCAGGGATATTCTGGCCTTCCTCATGGCATTTGTTTCCCATTCTTTGCCTAAAGAATGATATTAATTTGTTATTATGTAGCCACTGTACTGATATTCATAAGTGCTATTACAGAAGTGGATAGATCTACTGTGTTTATATTAAATCCACCTATTTTTTTTTATTCACCAGGGGAACCATTTCTTAATCTTTATTTTGCTTACTTTTTTAAATATATTTGAAAATGTGGGCAAAATAAACATGAACTATATAATAAAATTAAAAATCTCAAAGTTATAAGGGATGTTAATGGTGGATATGGAATAAATCTTGCATTATAATTAGGAAACTCCTTCATGGCATCCTGAAAGAAAGTCATCTTATTCCTATTGGAATCCTTAGAGTAACAGGAAATCATTCCTTCATAAGGAAACTTATTAATTTTTTTCTTTCTGTACTAAAATAAAATCTAACTTTTTGCTAGTTTCATTCCTTTTTACTGGTTATTCACCATGGAAAACCACACAACAAATCTACACAGCAGCTCTTCAGGCATTTGAAGATGAGCACTAGCATCTTTAGGCAAAATATTCCTGGGAGCAATCACACCAAAGGATTTGGCTCTGCAATCAGAAAGCTTGAGTTTAAATGTCAGCTTGGTCACTTTCCAGTAGTGTGGTGGAGTTACTAAACCTCTCTGTGCTTTTATTTTCTCTCCTGTTTAATCAAATTGTTTTGAGACTTAAAACAAAACAAACACAAAAAACACTGAATTGAAAAAAGAAATTAGCACAGAACCTAGCAAATGATCAGTTCTTTTTATGGCTGAATAATACATCATCGCATACCACATTTTATTTATCCATTCATCTGTTGGTGGGCACTTGGGTTGTTTTCCCCATTTGGCTGAGATTTCAGGAAGCTCCATTGACTTCTCGGCTACTTTCCACTTTGCTTCTTAGTGTGTTACTCAGCCTAGGTATATCAGAAACTGCCTGGAGGGAGAAATTAGTGCAAATATTAGGCTCATTTTTTGTGGAGCTCTTCTTTCCAACGTCTTGGCACATCAAGTCCTGGTTGCCACAACAGTGT
Organism: Loxodonta africana; assembly: GCF_030014295.1. Lineage (NCBI taxonomy): Eukaryota > Metazoa > Chordata > Mammalia > Proboscidea > Elephantidae > Loxodonta > Loxodonta africana. The sequence goes on from NC_087356.1 coordinate 70,952,267, forward strand.
TTTGATGCCTTCAAATAGATGTGTCTTGTATAGGATTTGTAATTGTTTTCACCGTAAGTAATGGTCTTTTACATGTTTCTCTACAAGAGCTGGAAGAGAAAACTCACTTGCATTGTTTTCTTTTGAGACATTTACATGTTATATTAACAGCCATAGATGCTGGCTTCCTGTGCACAATTGTCTTCTTGTCTATAGCCTACCTGTTGAATGTGGTTCTGTGTACTGAAGTTTGCTATTTGCAGTTTAGATTAACTTCTGCTGAAGTACTGGAAATAGCTTAAATGGCCATGAAATTTGGGAATTTTTTTTTTTTTTTGTGGATCATTTTTTGATTACTAATTCAATCTCTTAACTTGTTATGGGTATGTTCAGATCATCTATTTCTTCTAGAGACACTTTTTGTAGTTCATATCCTTTGACTAATTTGCCCATTTATCTAAATTATCTAATTTGTTGGAATATAATTATTCATAGTATTACCATCCCTTTAATTTCTGTAAAGTCAGTAGTAATGTCCGTTCTTTCATTTATGATTCTAATAATTTGAATCGTCTCTCTTTTTCTCTTGGTCAATTTAGCTAATGGTTTGTCTATTTTGTTGATCCTATCAAAGAGCCATTTTTAGTATCATTGATTTTCTCTATTGCTTCTGTATTCTCATTAATTCCTGCCCTAATCTTTATTTATTTTTATTCCTTTTGAATGGATAGAACAACTAGACAAAAGATTAAAAAGAAATATAAGACTTGACCAATACTATAAACCAACTAGACCTAACAGATTTCTATAGAACACTCCACAAAAAAAAAAAAAAAAAACAGAATATACATTCTTCTCAAGTGGACATAAAACATTATCCACAATATACTGTATAATAGGTCATAAAACAAACTTTAATACATTTAAAATGATAGAAATAATACAGAGCATGTTCTCTGACCACAATGGAATAAACTTAAAAATTAATAGCAGAAAAAATGTAGGAAACTCACAAATGTGTGCACATTAAACAACACACTCCTAAGTAAGCAATAAATAAAAAGGGACATAAGAAATACCTTATGATGAATAAAAATGAAGACACAGCTCAAGGGAAATTTATAACTAGAAATATTGGGACAGAACAAAGATCTCAAATCAATAACTTAAACTTCCAAATTAAATCATTGGGCAAAAAGAATCTAAAACAAAAGGAAGGAAAAACATACCACAAAAAAAGGAAAAGGAAACAGATCTTTATAAGAATAAGATTTCTATATATCATTGGAATTAAAATAACATTTCAATAAATCACTGGGGTCTATCTAATGGCAACACCATGTTTCCATGTCAAAGAGATGGTATATCTACTGGAGTTTAGCCTACTGATAACCCACCACAGAATTCTGTAATTGGGATCTGCTTTCAGACAAAAAAAAAAAAAAAAAAAAACAGGAGAAAGATGGGGGAGAAAAAAAAAGGAAACTCACATTACGCTTGCATGGATTTCTTCAAATTTGGACTCCTCTTTCCAATTTGCCTCCTTTTGTATACTTTTCATATTTCTTAGGCAATTGCATTTATATTTTATCTAGAGTTTTAAATTGCAATCTCTGGGAAAGATAAACATTTAGTCAAAACCAACAGTTTCAGAATAGAGTCAAGAGTTTTATTGTCCATGTGCTTTTCTGTAGATCTGCCCCTACATAAGAAGGTTGATTGTTAAAACATAAAGCCAACACATCCATCAGAGAGATGCTTGGTTTGACATCTGTGTTCACACTCTAGCATCCTGTGTTCTTCTTTGAAGTTTATCATTCTGACAAAGATGAGGAATGTCTCAATGGTGACCAAGTTTATTCTGCTGGGCATCCCGCACACAGAGCGTCTGGAGAGCATACTCTTTATCTTGTTTTTGTCCTTCTATCTCTTCACCCTGATGGGGAACCTACTCATACTACTCGCAATTGTCTCCTCCTCTCGGCTTCACACTCCCATGTACTTCTTTCTGTGCAAGCTGTCTGTGTGTGACATATTTTTCCCTTCAGTGAGCTCCCCCAAGATGCTGTTCTACCTCTCAGGGAACAGCCGAGCTATCTCCTATGCAGGCTGTGTGTCCCAGCTCTTCTTTCACCACTTCCTGGGCTGCACTGAGGGCTTCCTGTACACCGTGATGGCCTATGATTGCTTTGTGGCCATATGTTACCCTCTGCGCTACAGAGTCATCATGAGTCACAGAGTATGTGCAATCCTGGCCATGGGAACCTCTTTTTTTGGCTGTATTCAGGCCATATTTCTAACAACTCTCACCTTCCAATTGCCCTACTGTGGGCCCAATGAAGTAGACTCTTACTTTTGTGATATCCCAGTGATGGTGAAGCTGGCCTGTGCAGATACCTCAGCCCTGAAGATGGTGGGGTTCATCAGTGTGGGCCTCATGCCCCTCGGCTGCTTCCTTCTCATCCTCACCTCCTATAGCTGCATTGTCTTCTCTATTCTTCAAATCCGCTCTGCAGAGGGCAGACGCCGTGCCTTCTCCACCTGCAGTGCCCATCTCACTGCCATCCTCCTTGCCTTTATGCCAGTGGTTCTCATCTACCTGCAGCCCACTCCTAACCCCTCTCTTAATGCAGCTGTTCAGATCCTGAATAACCTGGTTACTCCCATGCTGAACCCCTTGATCTACAGCCTAAGAAACAAGGAAGTGAAATATTCTCTGAGGAAAGTGCTACAGCAGCTGGACTTACTTTCTGAGAAGTGATAGAGAGAAATCAGTAGCTAACAATTCAATAGAACTACACTGCTTATAAAAGGTATGCTCTAGGGAAAAAGATACTATTACCGCCACCTTTTTGATGAAAAAGCAAGGACTTGAAGAAATAAAGTGACTAGTACGAGGTCACATAACTAATAAGCTGTCCTGCCCAGAAAGGATTGTCTTTTTCTAGTTGGCAAAAGAACTCGGACCTTCTTTCTTTCATACTTTATTCCCTCGCTGTTTTTCCTGTCCCACTTCCTCTCCTTCTCTTCCCTTCCGTTTCATGATCACTTGTTCATCTTGGCTGCAGTGATCATCTCCTCAAATACCTGTATTGGGTAAAATCTCATTTGATGGTTTAGGTGTTGTTGAAAAAACAGTAAAGGTGCAACCCCATTGCTTCAGGCAGCACTCTTGACTTTTGAAATATAAACATGCTGTATAAAGAAAAAAGACTTCTGACTGGGACCTAGTTCAGGTCAATAGTGGGATAAGCAGTGGTACCAGTGTGATGTATCCTTTACATAGTCTGTCTGTTGGTCTTAGACCTGAGCATCGGTCTTTACTGGGAGCTGATACAGTAGGAGAAAGAGAATGTGGACAGGTCAGCTAGAAGGAATCTAGAGGAGTAACTGATTCCGTTGTTTTTCAGTATTAGAAAATTTCATCTTGGTTTCGTATTTCCCAACACAGTAAGGGGTTGATGCTGAGCTAAGGCTCCTATTTTGTGTTTTTGAATATTCCGCTTACAAAAAGGCTGTGACATTAGCTCTCTCCGCTTACACTTTTTTTTGTTGTTGTTGTTGCCTAAAGGTTGGACAGGCAACCCTGGTGGCATAATGGTTAAGAGTTATGGCTGCTAGCCAAAACTTCAGCAGTTTGAATTCACCAGGCACTCCTTGGAAAACCTATGGAGTGGTTCTACTCTGTGCTATAGGGTCACTATGAGTTGGAATCGACTTGACTACAATGGGTTTTTTTTTTTAAAGGTTGGACTTAGCAACATGTGTTAAGAGACATGTGCTATTTCAAACCTGGCAGCAATCTGAAGGAAAGAAAGGACAGTGAGAAAAGGGTGATGGGAAGAGAATTTCCTGAAGCAGAGGCAAGACTTCCCCTCTCTTGGTTCTTTCAGGATCAGAGAGCAGTCAGAAATCTGCCAGCCTGAACTGGCCCCAACAACATGGTGCTTCAGCTTCATGACAGGGTGGTGAGCCTACGCATGCTCCTGAAGGGGAGAATGCCTTTTTTATCCTCACCTTTTTTAAGATCTCAGGATACTTTTATTGCTGTCTGTGGCTTTTTTAACTTTTTTATGTGTGTATGTTTATGTGTTTTGTTTTTGTTTGTTTGTTTGTTTTGAGGTAAACAAGAGCCTAAGGACGAAGGTGGAAATGCATCTCAAGTTATTTCAGACTTGGTAAAATTACAAAAGTCCCCTGGATTTCTGTGATGATCCTTTACTATTTCTCAGTTTCTATTGCAGTCCCCTAATTGTTTCTTCTCACAGAACTTAAATGAGACACGTTTTAGGAATATAGTTGGGATGCCATTTATTTGCATTTAACTAGTTGATATTTGGGTATTACTACTGTGGTGGCTTTCATGTTGCTGTGATGCTAGAAGTTATGCCACTTGTATTTCAGCAGTGCCACCCATGGTGGACAGGTTTCAGCAGAGTTTCTAGACTAAGGCAAACTAGGAGGAAGGGCCTGGTGGTCTGCTTCCAAAAATTAGCCAATGAAAACCTTATAGGCTCAAACATATCAATAATTGTGGGATGGCACAGGACCGGGTAAAGTTTTATTATTTTGTACAGAAAATTGGCATGAGTCGTAGCTGACTCAACGGCAATTAACAACAATGAACTGTGCTAGAGGTGAGAAATGAAAAAATGAAGAAAGCATGCCCCCAGCCTTAACAATCTCTTGAAGGAAGCATGTATATTATAAAAAAAAAAAAATTTAATAATACTTTATACAAAATACATGTTGATAAATCCTATAAACAGGGTATCGTAAAAAAGTATTATAAAGAAAATCTATTGTAACAGGTATTGGGTGTTCTGTCTTCTATATTTTTCAGCCAAGCATCTGCTAATGAATTAATCCACCAAGTTTTTTGGATCCATACCCAATTGAATATTTAGGCATGCCAGCAAAACACCTATACAATCTTCCCTTCAGGATTGTCCTGTAGGAGGGAAGAAAACATTAGTAAGTTCAATTCAGAGAGATTGCCCACCTCTGCTAAATGTGTTGTCTCACCAAGGAAAAGAACTGGCAAAATATTCAAAAATAAGAGTCTTGAATTTAAGTATTGTACAGCTGTATGTAGTGCCAAAATGTATAGACTTCTAACTGACCAGATAAAACTAGGTCAATCCCTGGGCATTGAGAATCATTCTCAAGAATTAGCACATGCAATAGACCACAAACAAACTTAGATGTTTATGATGTCAATATCTAGAGATTCTAAATATCTAAAGACTTATGGCAGGAAGGCATTGGGTCTTTTCCTTTCCCATTCTCATTGCTCCCTCTACTTGTCATCACCAACTGGCTGGTTTGTGGTAAGTTCACTTTAGATAAAAAGCATTTATTTACGAATAGAAGCTAAAATAGGAATTCATGAGTTTTCACCACTCACATGACATAAGCTTAGTTTGGAACCAAAGCTGTTGCATTGAGTCAATTCTGATTCATGGTGACCACGTGCACTATGCTTCTATGGAGTAAAACTGAACTCCACTGGGTTTTCTTGACTGTAATCTTCACAGAAGCAGATCATCAGACCTTTCTCTTAAGGTGTCACTTTGTGAGTTTGATCATTTTAAAAGTGATCAATACAGTAATTTTTATGAAAAAGCAGTATAAATTTCAATACACAGTTGTCCTGGAAACCTAGGTTTTATGCATACTTTGGGTTAGTGAATTTCCTTGTAGTAACTTAGAAACAAGGGGTGGAGAAGAACAGTGTCCTGTAATCAGGTTGATGTTCTCTTTCTTCTCTCTCTGATGGTAAATATAAATCGTACCATCTATATGAGACCAAAGGTCAACAACTACTCTAAAGTGAAGACGAGAAGATAAGCGGGCAGGGAAACCAGAGTGCCGGAAATGGGACAACCAGAGTGCAATTAGAGAGAATGTTGACATAGTGTAAAAAATGTAACTAATGCTACCAAACAATTTGTGTAGCAATTGTCAAATGGGAACCTAATTTGCTGTGTAAACTCTCACCAAAAAACAATATAATATTATTAAAAAATATTTAAATCATACCTCCAGAATTTAGCTTCCTCAGAGCTAGAATTCTACCTGGAGCCCCTTCACCTTATCAAGGATGAGAAATATGGGTAAGCTTTTCACTTACGTAAATATCTTTCTTTCAAGCTCAATGGGAGATTTTAAAACACTTGATCCTCATACCAACATTTCTTCTTAATTCACTCATACAATTAATCGTAACTTTGTTTTTTCCTGCTGAGCCCTAACATAGCATCAGATTGATTCTCAACACAGCTCATCAAGTATATAATAAAGCGGTTTCTCAGAATGCATGGAAAGAGTATCATTTGAAATCTCCTTCACTACTCTCACAGTTCTGTTTCTTTTATTCTCTCTACCTGGAATGTTCTTTCCAGAGACTTCAAGTGGACAAACTCATTCTTTTCATGCAAAACTCAGTTCAAATATCATTTTCTCTGTGAAACTTTCCTTATATCAAGCAAAGTCAGCTTCTCACGTATCTCTTCTTTGGATTACATTTTAGAAAGTCATCAATCCATTGTGTCAGAAAACATTTTGGCAAATCACCAAGATTAAAACTTAGGTAGATACTGCGAAGATAAGAACAAAAAAGGGTCAGTTGGATATTGGAAGTACAAAATTGACAGTCCATTTGCTGTACAAATGAAGATCTGATTCCCATGGGAGTTTTTGTTGTGGTTGATAGCCCAGAACCTCAGTCTCTATGTCTGTTAGTACTCTTGCACCTATTAGCATTGCCAGAATCTTGAGAGGAGATGTGTCTTCTACCCCTTGGGATGAAGCTTCAAGGATAGTCACAGCCCTTTCCTTTTAAAGAGCGTTTATCAATTAAGGAAACAAAACAGCAGTCCTGTTTTCCATTTGCTCTTTCTCTTAGGCCAAGGGCAGTGAAGTAGGCAGAGAAGTAGAGCAACAAACAGCTTTCACCCAAAAGAAAATGAGCTGTTTTGAGCTAGGAGATCTTCATCAAGAATATTTTAAATCACTATTTTGAAGAAGAAATGCAGGCCATAGTAAGTAGTAAGAGGAATTTATCTAAAAAAATTTCTCCGCCACTTACTACTTGTTGTTCTCAGTTTCCTCCTCTGTAATTTGGGGATAATAATACCTTTCTTGCAGTGTTGTTTTTGTCCACATTAAATGACACAAAATGCAAGTGCTAATTTGGTTTATTATAGGTACTCCAAAAACTTAGCTTTATGATTTTTTGGAGGGATAGCTTTATTCAAACACTGTATTTATCTTTTACACAGTAATGAGTCTGAAATTTATACCTTTATTTTTTACTTATTCTAAGAGCTTTGGAAATCATTTGCAACTATCTTCTAATATTTCTATTTAAAATATTTAATAGACCCCTTAAACAAACCAGGTCCAAAGTGGGAGCTCTTGATTTTCTACCTTAAATCTGTTTTTCACTGAGATTTCCCATATTGGTAAAAGATATTATCATTCACCACGGTTAATCAGTCAAAAATACAAGAAATCATCCTTGACTCTTCTTCTTCTATGACTCACATAGCATCCACAACCAAGTCCTATTAGCTCTAATTTTAAAACACATCCATAATATACCTTTTCTTATTACCTCCACCAATGTAAGCCTAGTGCAATCTACTTATGTTAACTACTTTCCCTGACAATTGCAATTGCTTCCTAACTGGTCAGTTGTCCACTCGTAAGCCACAATGAGACTTTAAAAGGTAAGTTAAGGTCAATTCTCTATTGAAAGCCCTGTAATGATTTCTCACCACACTTTCGATAAAATATAAGGTCCTTAATATGGCATCTAAAGAAAAAAAAAAAAAAAAAAAGGATATAACCTCTGCTTAAAGTCCCTGAGTGGTATGAATGCTTAACACTCTTGGCTGCTAACTGAAAGGTTGGGGGTTCAAGTACACCCAGAGATGAGTCTAAAAAAGGCCTAGTGATCTACTTCCAAAAAATCAGCCACTGAAAACACTGGTGGCAAAGTGGTTAAGTGCTATGGCTGCTTACCAAGTGGTCGGTAGTTTGAATCCACCAGGCACTCCTTGGAAACCTTACAGTGTAGTTCTACTCTGTCCTACAGGGTCGCTATGAGTCAGAATTGAGTCAAGGGCATTGTGTTTGGGTTTTTTTTTTTTTTGGTTTGGAAAACCCTCTGGAACAGCTCTATGCTGACATCCATGGGGTCATCATGAGTCAGAGTCACTCTATAGTAACAGGGTTGGTTTGGCTTTTGGTTTTACCCTCTAAACACTTCTTCAAACTGCCTGCCCTTGATTACCCCACTCTAGTCAAATTGGACTGCAGTGAAGGATGGATTTGGATTTCAGAAGCAATAAATAGATAACCGATGCCGTGGTTGCTTGAAAACAAATCAGTATAATTGATAAAACTCTAGCAAGACTTAGTAAGGGAATTTACTGTTTGGAAGACTTTGCAATGGGTAAATTACTGAATATGCTTTCAGTGTAATCCCACAGCCACCACAGATGATTACTTGATTCTATAGGGTTGTGCACCATTGTTTGTCATTGACTAACCCACTGCCTTTGAGCTGATTCTGACTCTTAGTGACCCTATAGGACAGAGTAGAACTGCTCCATAGGATTTTCAAGGCAGTAAGTCTTAGAGAAGCAGACTGCCACATCTTGCTCCTGTGGAGCAGCTGGTGGATTCAAACTGTGGACCTCAGCAGACAAGAGATTTAACCACTCAGTCATCAGGGCTCCTTGATTAGTTATTTTAAAACTCTACAGAGATAAAAAGAAAACTGATAGCAATGAAAATGTTTCCTGTCCATAAATATGCAAATGACTTATTCATGTCTAGGCAATTAAAATTTTTCCAGTAGAGAACATAATCCAACTCAGATCCTTAAGTGAATCACTTCAAATATCTATTGGTTGTCTCATTAATTAATTATTTAACTAAAATCTTTGACATATTTATTTGATATTTGAGAGTCATGATTTTACCTATTTTTGAAAAATATCTTTTAACAGTTTTGGAAGTCCCTCTGAAATGGCCAGTGGATTTACCTGGCAGAGCCTAGAAAAAAGTATCACCACAGAATTGTACCTTTTATGAGCAGCTTAAGCCCAGTAACATCTTTTCTTGGATCCCAATGGTGAAGTACAATTAATTATAAAACTCTCTGACTCTGTATTTCTCTAGTTTTTTTTTTTAACCACAAAAACTTCATAGAACAAGAGGATTTAGCAAAGTGATAAGTTATAAGGACAATAGAAAAATAAGAAGCCATTTTTCTATGTATTAAACAAAACCTAGTGCCTTCAAGTCGATTCAACCTCATAGCAACCCTATAGGAGAGAGTGAAACTGCCTCATAGGATTTTTAAGGAGCAGCTGGTGGATTCCAACTGTGACCTTTTGATTAGCAGCTGAACTCTTAACCAGTGTGCCACCAGCAGTTCTTGTATATATTAGAAGCTAACAATTACAATAGCACCAAAACCCACAAAATATTTAGTGATAATTTTAGCAAGAGATGTGAAAAACCTGGATAATGCAAAACATAAGTGAGAGAAGCTAAAGAACTAAAATAAATTGGAAGATAGTCATGTTCTTCTGTGCTTAGACTCAATATTGTTAATGTGTAAATTCTTCCCAAATTGATCTGCCGATTCAATAAAATTCTATCCCATAAATTAGCAGGCATTCTTGTCGAATTGATAAGCACGTTCTAAAATGTATATGGAAATGCAAAATATTTATCATAGTTTTAAAATTTTTGAAAAAGGTGGCAACCTTAAACTTCCTGATCCAAGACTTACTATAAAGTCATAGCAATCCAAACAGACTGTACTGATGTCAGCCTGTATATATCATCCATTGAAATAAAATAGATGCCCCAAAAGTAGACCTACTCACACACTGTCATCTTTTGACAAACAAAATTATTGTTTGAACAACACGGTATGTATACAGTGAAAATAAACTTTGATTCTTCCTTTGTACCACACATAAAAATTATTGTGAAATCAATCATACGCCTAAGTATAAACACTAAAACTATAAAATCTCTAGAAGAATACATTGCAGAAAATCTATGTGAACTTGTAGTAGGCAAAGATTTCTCAGGAAAAAGAACATGAACTTAAAAGGAAAAATATATAAATTAGACAATAAAAATTAAAAAGGTCTGCTCTTTGAGCAAAACCACAACAAAATTGAAATACAAGCCACATTGTGGGAGAAAATATTTGTACTATGTGTGTATGACAAAGAGCTTGCATCCGAAATGCATAAAGACTCCTTACAACTCTATCAAAGAAGACAAAAAAAGAACAAAAAAATTAATATTTGGCAAAAGATTTGAAAAGATAGCTCACACACAGATGCACACACACACAATAAGGGAATGAACAATAAGCAAATGAAAACTTGTTCAACATGGCTATTCATCAGGAAAATATGAACTTAATCACAGTGTGATAATGGTTACTCCCATTAAGGCCTAATATGAAAAAGCATGAAATTCCAAACATATATTCACATATTACTTAATTCCACTCATATATAGATACCTAAGGAAAATGAGAACATGTGTCTACACAAAGATTTGTACATGTGCGTTCACAGCTGCTTTAGTGAGAACAGAAAATAACTGGAAGAACGGGAATATTCATCAAGAGGTGAATAGATGAACAAATAGTGTAGTAGCCTTGCAGTGGAATATTCCTCAATAAGATAAAGGAATAGACTTCAAATACACACCAAAACCTGGATGAATGTTAAAAGTGTTATGCTAAGTGAAAGAAGGCAAACTCAAAGATTTCACAATTGTAGATTACATTCCTATGAATTCTAGAAAAGGCAGAAACAAATATATACTGACAGAAAGATCCATGCCCTTCTGCCGTCAATCCCCAAACACACCCAGCTCAGTGTTTTCTGGGCTGGAAGTGTTTTCAGATTGACTGCAAAACAGCCTGAACAAATTGTTGTCCTTATTAAAATATTGGGTTTTTGCATAGGATATGTGCTCACAAATGTTTTTCTTGAACAGTAAATTGGAGTAGAAGCTTCATAGAATAATTACACGGATTAAAAAAATTATTTATCTGAAGTGCTTAAAATAGGAGAGGCGGGACCAAGATGGCTGACTAGGTAGAAGCTTCCACTGATCTCTCTTGGAACAAAGACTTGAAAAAACAAGTGAATCAATTACATACATGACAATCTATGAACCCTGAACATCAAACACAGAACTAAGGAGTTGACCTGAGTGACAGGGGAACAAAAAGCCATGTGCTTAAGCAGCGACTGCTTCCAGAGCCAGTGTGCTGCACCACAGCCTTGAGCCCTCATGGTTCCCTGGAGCCAGAGCGGTGGGGCTGATCGCAGCTTACTGAGATGGGGCAAGCACAGGACGCAGCCCTAACCCCCTGGAGTAACCTCGGCAGGGACCCAGCCAGCACACACAGGCTGCACACCAATGTAGCTGATAGGAGAATGAGAAATCCTGGGGAAGCAGCGATTGGTTTCAGGGCCTGGAGTGCAACATCCCAGCCAGAAAACATTGATGCTGGGCTTTGGACTAAGCACGGAGGAGCTGATAATGGCTTCCTGCGATTGTGCAAGCGCAGGACACAGCACTAACCTTTGGGGGCAATCTTGACCAGCCAACACACACAGGCTACACACCCTTCTGGAATCTCAGATAAAACAGTCCTCACTAAACAAGATAAGTAACTTTGTCTATCTTGCCTGGATACTGTCTCCTATCTATCTGACCCCTCCCCTCTCTGCCCCAGGTGGCTTCATTAACATTGGAATTCCCTGGGCCAGGGAGTTAAGTGCTCTGTGGGCATTTATTTTTCCTAACCCATTTCCTGGCCTGAAAGAACCAGCAACTAACAATCAGGGTGAAAAAAATCCTTCCCTGACTTCCCTAAATGGGAATAATAATAGAGAACCAGCTCCAGCTAAACAAAACAGATCCACAGTCTTTGGCTTTCATCCCTACAGGGAACAAGGTGGCTATTACAATGCAAAGGCAATTCTGATAGACATCTGACTGTAATTGTTTTAGCTGAGCAGTGGAAAGGCAAGTTTTGGAGGTCTGATACCTCTCTACCTATGAAACAGAGCTCTCACCGATCCACAACAGGGAACTGAGGGCTGAAGCTCTACCCACAGCACCTAGCCACCTGCTAAAGGGGTCTAAGAATAGTGATGCCTACCAATCTTTAGAGGTACAAGCACTGGGTGCGTAAGGTTCAGCTCCAGAGCCCACACATCAGAGTGCTCTAGAGAATAGAGACACTCCTAACTTACTGGCACATGGGGAAGGCTGTCAGCATCCTGTCCTCCTCAGAATGTGACCCCCCGTGGCTACTAGAATCTGGTACATGCAACCATCACCACTACTCCTCTTAGTAGGTGACAGACTACACCACACACTAGGTGATACACTATCAGGACACCTAAGCTGACTCTATTCGAGAATAGCAAATGGACTCAGAGGCTCATATTTCTGGTAAGAGCTCAAACGAGGTAGTAACAGGACATAATTGATTCAAAGCCTACAACAATCAAGATAGCAAAATCTAGTAGCCCATATGGATGTATTGAAACAAAACAAAACAAGAAGATAAGACTCAGTGAGCAAGTATAAAATAAATCATTACAATATCTGATAGATGGCTCAGGGACAGAAGTCAGTATCAAATCACATAAAGAAGCAGACCATGATTGCTTCTACAAAACCCCAAATTAAAGAATCAAACTCTTTCCCAAAATGAAAATACATTCCTGGAATGGTCAGATGTAGAATATAAAAAAACTAATATACAGAATGTTTTGAGACATCAGGGATGACCTCAGAAATGAAATAAGGCAATCTACAGAAAAAGCCAAGGAACGCACTGACAAAGCAGTTGAAGATATCAAAATGATTATTCAAGAACACAGTGACAAATTTAATAAGCTGCAAGAATCCATAGAGAGACAGCATGCAGAAATCCAAAAGATTAACAATAAAATTACAGAATTGGAGAACGCAATAGGAAGTCAGAGGACCAGAATTGAGCAATTGGAATGTAGAGAAAGGGAGATGGAGGATAAGGCAATTGACACCAATATAATTGAAGAAAAATCAAAAGAATTAAAAAAAAAAATGAAGAAACCCTAAGAATCATGTGGGACTCTATCAAGAAGAATAACTTGCATGTGATTGGAGTCCCAGAAGAGGGAGGGGTAACAGAAAATACAGAGAGAATAGTTGAAGATCTGTTGGCAGAAAACTTCCCTGACATCATGAAAGACAAAAGGATATCTATCCAAGATGCTCATTGAACCCCACATAAGATTGATCCAAAAAGAAAATCACCAAGACATATTATCATCAAACTTGCCAAAACCAAAGATAAAGAGAAAATTTTAAAAGCGGCCAGGGATAAAAGAAAGGTCTCCTACAAAGGAGAATCAATAAGAATAAGTTCAGACTACTCAGCAGAAACCATGCAGTCAAGAAGGCAATGGGATGACATATATAGAGCACTGAAAGAGAAAAATTGCCAGCCAAGAATCATATATCCAGCAAAACTCTCTCTAAAACATGAAGGTGAAATTAAGACATTTACAGATAAACACAAGCTTAGAGAATTTGCAAAACCCAAACCAAAGCTACAAGAATTACTAAAGGAAATTGGTCAGAAAATCAATAATATCAGATACCAACACAATACAAGGTCACAGAACAGAACATCCTGATATCAACTCAGGGAAATCACAAAAACAATATAAGATTAATTAAAAAAAAAAATGCTCAAAACAGGGAATCATCAATGTCATTATGTAAAAGATCACAATAATCAAAAAAGAGGGACTAAATACAGGAGGCATAGATCTTCCATATGGAGAGGAAACCAAGGCAATATAGGATGATACAAGTTAGGGTTTTACTTATAAAAATAGGGGTAAATATTAAGATAACCACAAAGAGGTCTAACAATTCCATACTTCAAAATAAAAACCAAGATAAACATAACAACTCAGCAACAATAAGTTCAACTACTATAAACATGAGGAACAGACAATTTACAAAGAAAAACTTCTCAGCATAAAAAAGTAAGTGGAAAAATAAAGTTGTCATCAACACACGCACAAAAAAAAGCATCAAAATGACAGCACTAAACTCATACTTATCTATAAATACGCTGAATGTAAATGGACTAAATGCACCAATACAGGGACAGAGAGTCACAGACCAGATAAAAAAAAAACCTGATCCATCTATATGCTGCATACAAGAGACATGCCTTAGGCTTAAAGACACAAATAAACTAAAACTCAAAGGATAGAAAAAATATATTAAGCAAACAAGAATCAAAAAAGAGCAGGAGTGGCAATATTAATTTCTGACAAAATAGACTTTAAAGTTAAATCCACCACAAAGGATAAAGAAGGACACTACATAATGATTAAAGGGATAATTTACCAGGAAGATATAAAGTTACTAAATATTTATGCACCCAATGACCGGGCTGCAAGATACATGAAACAAACTTTAGCAGAATTGAAAAGTGACATAGGCACCTCCACAATTATAGTAGGAGACTTCAACACACCACTTACAGTGAAGGATAAGGTATCCAGTAAGAAAGTCAATAGAGACATGGAAGACCTAATTCCTAAAACCAACCAACCTGACCTCATAGACTTATACAGAACAATCCACCCAACAGCAACCAACTATACTTTCTTTTCTAGTGCACATGGAACATTCTCTAGAATAGATCACATATTAGGTCATAAAACAAAAATTTTGAACAATCCAAAACATCGATATATTACAAATATCTTCTCAGACTATAAGCCCATAAAAGTAGAAATCAATAACAGAAAAATCAGGAAAAGAAATCAAATACTTGGAAAGTGAACAATACCCCCCTCAAAAAGACTGGGTTATAGAAGACATTAAGGATGCAATAAAGAAATTCATAGAATGCAACAAGACTGAAAACACTTCCTATCAAAACCTTTGGGACACAGTGAAAGGAGTGCTCAGAGGCCAATTTACATCAATAAATGCACACATACATAAGAAAAAAGAGCCAAAATCAGAGAACTCTACCTACGACTTGAACAAATATTAAGAGAGCAACAAAAGAAACTGTCAGTCACCAGAAGAAAACAAATAATAAAAATCAGAGCAGAATTAAATGAATTAGAGGACAGAAAAACAATTGAAAGAATTAACAAAGCCAAAAGTTGGTTCTTTGAAACTATTAACAAAATTGATAAACCATTGGCCAGACTGACTAAAGAAATACAGGAAAGGAAACAAAGAACCCGAATGAGAAATGAGATGGGTCATATCACAACAGACCCAACTGAAATTAAAAGAATCATATCAGATTACTATGAAAAATTATACTCTAACGAATTTGAAAACCAAGAAGAAATAGATGAATTCCTAGAAACACACTACCTACCTATACTAACACAAACAGAAGTAGAAAAACTAAATAAACCCATAACAAAAAAAGAGATTGAAAAGGTAATCAAAAACTCCCCCCCCAAAAAAGGCCTGGCCTGGATGGCTTCACTGCAGAGTTCTACCAATCTTTCAGAGAAGAGTTAACACCACTACTACTAAAGGTATTTCAAAGCATGGAAAAGGACGGAATACTCCCTAACTCATTCTATGAAGCCAGCTTATCCCTGATACCAGAACCAGGTAAAGACACCGCAAAAAAAGAAAATTACAGACCTATATCCCTCATGAACATAGACACAAAAATCCTCAACAAAATTCTAACCAATAGAATTCGACAGCATATCAAAAAAATAATCCACCATGACCAAGTGGGATTTATACCAGATATGCAAGGTTGGTTCAATATTAGGAAAACCATTAATGTAATCCACCATATAAATAAAACAAAAGACAAAAAACCACAGGATTTTATGAAATAATGCAGAAAAGGGATTTGACAAAGTCAACACCAGTTAACAATAAAAACTATCAGCAAAACAGGAATAGAAGGAAAATTCCTCAACATAATAAAGGGCATTTATACGAAGCCAACAGCCAACATCATCCTAAATGTAGACAGCCTGAAATCATTTCCCCTGAGAACAGGAACCAGACAAGAATGCCCTTTATCACCACTCTTATTTGACATTGTGCTAGAGGTCCTAGCCAGAGCAATTAAGTAAGATAAAGAAATAATGGGAATCAGTATTGGCAAGGAAGAAGTAAAAGTATCTCTGTTTGCAGACGACAAGACCTTATACAGAGAAAACCCTAAGGACTCCTCCAGAAAACTACTGAAACTAATATAAGAGTTCAGCAGAGTATCAGGTTACAGATAAACGTAAAAAAATCAGTTGGATTCCTCTACATCAACAAAAAGAACATTGAAGAGGGAATCACCAAACCAATACCATTCACAGTAGCTCCCAAGAAGATAAAATACATAGGAATAAATCTTATTGAAGATGTAAAAGACCTATACAAAGAAAACTAAAGGTCCTACTACAAGAAACCAAAAGGGACCTACATAAATGGAAAAACATACCTTGCTCATAGATAGGAAGACTTAACGTTGTAAAAATGTCTATTCTACCAAACCAAACCAAAAAACCCACTGCCATTGAGTCGACTCCAACTCATAGTGACCCTATAAGCCATCTATATATACAATGCACTTCCAATCCAAATTCCAAAGACATTTTTTAATGTGATGGAGAAACAAATCACCAACTTCATATGGAAGGGAAAGAAGCCCTGGATAAGTAAAGCATTAATGAAAAAGAAGAACAAAGGGGGAGGCCTCACTTTACCTGATTTTAGAACATATTATACAGCCACAGTAGTCAAAACAGGCTGGTACTGGTACAACGGACACAGAGACCAATGGAACAGAATTGATAATCCAGATATAAATGCATCCACATATGAGCAGCTGATATTTGACAAAGACCCAGTGTTAGTTAATTGGGGAAAAGACAGTCTTTTTAACAAATGGTGCTGGCATAACTGGATATCCATCCACGAAAAAAATGAAACAGGACCCATACCTCACACCATGTGCAAAAAATAATTCCAAATAGATCAAAGATCTAAACATGAAGTCTAAAATGAAAAAGATCATGGAGAAAAAATAGGGACAACGTTAGGAGCCCTAATACAAGGCATAAACAGAATACAAAACATTACCAAAGATGACGAAGAGAAACCAGATAACTGGGAGCTCCTAAAAATCAAACACCTATGCTCATCTAAAGACTTCACCAGGGGCGGGGCCAAGATGGCTGACTAGGTAGAAGCTACCTCGGATCCCTCTTGCAACAAAGACTTGGAAAATCAAGTGAATCGATCACATAATGACAATCTACGAACCCAGACCATCAAACACAGATCTAAAGAGATGACCTGAGTGACAGAGACTGAGAACGAATAACCAGGGGGAAGCAACGACTGCTTTCAGAGCCTGGAGCCAGCGTCCCAGTCAGAAAACCTTGGCGCCGGGCTTCGGACTGGGAGCGGAGGAACTGACCAAGGTTTCTGAGACAGCACAAGCACAGGACACGGACCTGACCCTCGGGAGCAATCTCGACCCAGCCAACGCACACAGGCCACACAGCCCTCGGGAATCTCAGATAAAACAGTCATCACCAAACAAGATAAGTAGCTTTGTCTATATTCCAGGGTGCTACTCTCTCCTATTTATCTGATCCCTCCCCTCCCCTTCCCAGGCGGCTTCATTAACATTGGAAATTCCTGAGCCAGAGAGTGAACTGTGATGCGGATTTTCTTTCCTTTTTTTTTTGGCTTTTCCTAACCCATTCTCCTGGCCTGAGAGAAGCAGCTACATATAACCCAGGGACCAAAAATCCTTCCGTAATTGAACTAAAAATACAGAACAAGCTTCAGGCAAGCATATGAGATCCACACTCTTGGGCTTTCATCCCTACGGAGAACAGGTGGCTATTATAATGCAAAGGCATTTCTGATAGGAATCTGACTGTAATTGTTTTAGCAGATTACTGGAAAGACAAGTTTCCCAGGTCTGATATCTCTGCGTATTCAACAGAGCCCTCACTGACCCACAATGGGGAACTGAGGGCTGAAGCTCCCCCTAGAACACCTAGGCTCCTGCCTTAGGGGTCTAAGGATGGTGACACCTACCAATCTGTAGAGGTACTTGCATTGGGTGCCTAAGGTACAGCTGCAGAGGCCACCCATCAAAGTGCTTTAGGAACAGAGGCACACCTAGCTCACTGGCATTTGGAGGAAGCCTGTCAGCATCCTGCCCCCCCCGGAGTGTGAACCCCTGCTGCTACTAGAATCTGGTGCACACAACTATCACCACTACTCCTCCGGGTGGATAGGTGACAGTCTGCATCACAAACTTGATGACCCAAAATCAGATTCTGCTCAAGAATAGTGAACAGGTTCTTAGGCTTATATATCTGGTAACACCCCAAACCAGCTGGGAATAGGACATAAGTGATTCAAGGGATACAACAATCAAGACAGCACAATCTAGTAGCCCATCTACATATATTCAAAGAAAACAAAACAAGATAAGACTCAGTGAGCAAATACAAAATAAATCGCTACAATATCTTATAGATGGCTCAGAGACAGCAGTCGGTACCAAACCACATAAAGAAGTAGACCATGATTGCTTCTACAACTCCCCAAACTAAAGAATCAAAATCTTTCCCAAATGAAGATTCAATACTGGAATTGCCAGATGCAGAATATGAAAAACTAATTTACAGAATGCTTCAAGACATCAGGGATGACCTCAGAAACGAAATACGTCAATCTACAGAAAAAGCCAAGGAACACACTGATAAAGCAGTTGAAGAAATCAAAAAGATTATTCAAGAACATAGTGGAAAAATAAATACACTGCAAGAATCCATAGAGAGCATTCAGAAATCCAAAAGATTAATAGTAAAATTACAGAATTAGACAACTCAATAGTAAGTCAAGGAGCAGACTTGAGCAATTGGAATGCAGGGTGGGGGACCTGGAGGACAAGGGAATTGACAAGAATATAGCCGAAAAATAATCAGAAAAAAGAATTTTTTTAAAAATGAAGAAACCCTAAGAATCATGTGGGACTCTGTCAAGAAGAATAACTTGCATGTGATTGGAGTCCCAGAAGAGGGAGGGGTAACAGAAAATACAGAGAGAATAGTTGAAGATCTGTTGGCAGAAAACTTCCCTGACATCATGAAAGACAAAAGGATATCTATCCAAGATGCTCATTGAACCCCACATAAGATTGATCCAAAAAGAAAATCACCAAGACATATTATCATCAAACTTGCCAAAACCAAAGATAAAGAGAAAATTTTAAAAGCGGCCAGGGATAAAAGAAAGGTCTCCTACAAAGGAGAATCAATAAGAATAAGTTCAGACTACTCAGCAGAAACCATGCAGTCAAGAAGGCAATGGGATGACATATACAGAGCACTGAAAGAGAAAAACTGCCAGCCAAGGATCATATATCCAGCAAAACTCTCTCTAAAACATGAAGGCGAAATTAAAACATTTACAGATAAACATAAGCTTAGAGAATTTGCAAAAACCAAACCAAAGCTACAAGAAATACTAAAGGAAATTGGTCAGAAAATCAATAATATCAGATACCAACACAACACAAGGTCACAGAACAGAACATCCTGATATCAACTCAAATAGGGAAATCACAAAAACAAATTAAGATTAATTTTAGAAAGAAAAAAAACTCAAAACAGGGAATCATTGAAGTCAATAAGTAAAAGATCACAATAATCAAAAAGAGGGACCTAATACAGGAGGCATAGAACTGCCATATGGAGAGGGAAACAAGGCGATATAAGATAAGTTAGGCTTTTACTTAGAAAAATATGGGTAAATATTAAGGTAACTGCAAAGAGGTATAACAACTCCATAACTCAAAATAAAAACCAAGAAAAATATAATGACTCAGCAAACATAAAGTCAACTACTATGAAAATGAGGAATACAATATTTACAAAGAAAAACCTCTCAGCACAAAAAAGTAAGTGGAAAAATGAAATTGTCAACAACACAAACAAAAAGGCATCAAAATGACAGCACTAAACACATACTTATCTATAAGTATGCTGAATGTAAATGGACTAAATGCACCAGTAAACAGACAGAGAGTCTCAGACTGGATAAGGAAACACGATCCGTCTATATGCTGCCTACAAGAGACACACCTTAGACTTAGAGACACAAACTAACTAAAACTCAAAGGATGGAAAAAAAATATATCAAGCAAACAATAAGCAAAAAAGAGCAGGAGTAGCAATATTAATTTCTGACAAAATAGACTTTAAAGTTAAATCCACCACAAAGGATAAAGAAGGACACTACATAATGACTAAAGGGACAATTGACCAGGAAGATATAGCCATATTAAATATTTATGCACCCAGTGACAGGGCTGCAAGATACATAAACTTGAACAGAACTGAAAAGTGAGATAGACACCTCCACAATTATAGTAGGAGACTTCAACACACCTCTTTCGGAGAAAGGCAGGACTTCCAGTAAGAAGCTCAGTAGAGACACGGAAGACCTAATTACAACAATCAACCCACTTGACCTCATAGACTTATACAGAGCACTCCACCCAACAGCTGCAAAGTATACTTTTTTTTCTAGCGCACAAGGAACATTCCTCAGAATAGACCAAATATTAGGTCATTAAACCTTTGCAGAACTATTACAAAGCATCTTCTCAGACCACAAGGCCAAAAAAGTGGAAATCAATAACAGAAAAATTAGAGGAAAGAAATCAAATACTTGGAAACTGAACAATACCCTACTGAAAAAAGACTGGGTTATAGAAGACATTAAGGAGGGAATAAAGAAATTCATGGAATCCAACGAGAATGAAAACACTTCCTATGAAAACCTCTGGGACACAGCAAAAGCAGTGCTCAGAGGTCAATTTATATTCATAAATGCACGCATACATAAAGAAGAAAGAGCCAAAATCAGAAAACTGTCCCTACAACTTGAACAAATAGAAAGAGAGCAACAAAAGAAACTGTCAGTCACCAGAAGAAAAGAAATAATAAAAATTAGAGCTGAACTAAATGAATTAGAGAACAGAAAAACAATTGGAAGAATAGAAAAAGCCAAAAGCTGGTTCTTTGAAAAAATTAACACAATTGATAAACCATTGGCCAGACTGACTAAAGAAATACAGGAAAGGAAACAAAGAACCCGAATAAGAAACGAGATGGGTCACATCACAACAGACCCAACTGAAATTAAAAGAATCATATCAGATTATTACAAAAAATTGTACTCTAACAAATTTGCAAACCTAGAAGAAATGGATGAATTCCTAGAAAAATGCTACCTACCTAAACTACCACAATCAGAAGGAGAACAACTAAATAGACCCATAACAAAAAAAGAGATTGAAACGGTAATCAAAAAACTCCCAACAAAAAAAAAAAGCCCTGGCCCGGATGGCTTTACTGCAGAGTTCTACCAAACTTTCAGAGAAGAGTTAACACCACTACTACTAAAGGTATTTCAAAGCATAGAAAATGACGGAATACTACCTAACTCATTCTATGAAGCCACCATATCCCTGATACCAAAACCAGGTAAAGACACCGCAAAAAAAAGAAAATTACAGACCTATATCCTTCATGAACATAGATGCAAAAATCCTCAACAAAATTCTAGCCAATAGAATTCAACAACATATCAAAAAAATAATCCACCACAACCAAGTGGGATTTATACCAGTTTTTTTTTTTTATGCAAGGTTGGTTCAATATTAGAAAAACCATTAATGTAATCCACCATATAAATAAAACAAAAGACAAAAACCACATGATCTTATCAATTGATGCAGAATAGGCATTTGACAAAGTCCAACACCCATTCATGATAAAAACTCTCAGCAAAATAGACATTGAAGGAAAATTCCTCAACATAATAAAGGGCATACAAAGCCAACAGCCAACATCACTCTAAATGGAGAGAGCCTGAAAGCATTTCCCTTAAGAATGGGAACCAGACAAGGATGCCCTTTATCACCGCTCTTATTCAACATTGTGCTAGAAGTCCTAGCCAGAGCAATTAGGCTAGACAAAGAAATAAAGGGCATCCGGATTGGCAAGGAGGAAGTAAAATTATCTCTATGTGCAGATGATATGATCTTATACACAGAAAACCCTAAGGAATCCTCCAGAAAACTACGGAAACTAACAGAAGAATTTGGCAGAGTCTCAGGTTATAAGATAAACATACAAAAATCACTTGGATTCCTCTACATCAACAAAAAGAACACCGAAGAGGAAATCGCCGAATCCATACCATTCGCAGTAGCCCCCAAGAAGATAAAATACTTAGGAATAAACCTTACCAAAGATGTAAAAGACCTATACAAAGAAAACTATAAAGCACTAGTGCAAGAAACTAAAAAGGACCTACATAAGTGGAAAAACATACCTTGCTCATGGATAGGAAGACTTAACATAGTAAAAATGTCTATTCTACCAAAAGCCATCTATACATACAATGCACTTCCGATCCAAATTCCAATGACATTTTTTACTGTGATGGAGAAACAAATCACTGACTTCATATGAAAGAGAAAGAAGCCCTGGATAAGTAAGGCATTACTGAAAAAGAAGAAGAAAGTGGGAGGCCTCACTCTACCTGATTTTAGAACCTATTATACAGCCACAGTAGTCAAAACAGCCTGGTACTGGTACAACAACAGCCACATAGACCAATGGAACAGAATTGAGAACCCAGATATAAATCCATCCACATATGAGCAGCTGATATTTGACAAAGGCCCAGTGTCAGTTAATTGGGGAAAAGATAGTCTTTTTAACAAATGGTGCTGGCATAACTGGATATCCATCTGCAAAAAAATGAAACAGGACCCATACCTCACACCATGCACAAAAACTAACTTCAAGTGGTTCAAAGACCTAAACATAAAGACTAAAACGATAAAGATCATGAAAGGAAAAATAGGGACAACGTTAGGAGCCCTAATACAAGGCATAAACAGAATGCAAAACATTACTAAAAATGATGAAGAGGAACCCGATAACTGGGAGCTCCTAAAAATCAAACACCTATGCTCATCTAAAGACTTCACCAAAAGAGTAAAAAGACCACCTACAGACTGGGAAAGAATTTTCAGCTATGACATCTCAGACCAGCGCCTGATCTCTAAAATCTATATGATTCTGTCAAAACTCAACCACAAAAAGACAAACAACCCAATCAAGAAGTGGGCAAAGGATATGAACACACATTTCACTAAAGAAGATATTCAGGCAGCCAACAGATACATGAGAAAATGCTCTCAATCATTAGCCATTAGAGAAATGCAAATTAAAACTACGCTGAGATTCCATCTCACACCAACAAGGCTGGCATTAATCGAAAAAACACAAAATAATAAATGTTGGAGAGGCTGGGGAGAGATTGGAACTCTTATACACTGCTGGTGGGAATGTAAAATGGTACAACCACTTTGGAAATCTATCTGGCGTTATCTAAAACAGTTGGAAATAGAACTACCATCCAACCCAGAAATCCCACTCCTCGGAATATACCCTAGAGATACAAGAGCCTTCATACAAACAGATATATGCACACCCATGTTTATTGCAGCTCTGTTTGCAATAGCAAAAAGCTGGAAGCAACCAAGGTGTCCATCAACGGATGAATGGGTAAATAAATTGTGGTATATTCACACAATGGAATACTACGCATCGATAAAGAACAGTGACGAATCTGTGAAACATTTCATAACATGGAGGAACCTGGAAGGCATTATGCTGAGTGAAATTAGTCAGAGGCAAAAGGACAAATATTGTATAAGACCACTATTATAAGATCTTGAGAAATAGTAAAAACCGAGAAGGACACATACTTTTGTGGTTACAAAGGGGGGAGGGAGGAAGTGAGGGAGAGGGTTTTTTATTGATCAATCGGTAGATAAGAACTGCTTTGGGCGAAGGGAAAGACAACACTCAATACATGGAAGGTCAGCTCAATTGGACTGGACCAAAAGCAAAGAAGTTTCCGGGATAAAATGAATGCTTCGAAGGTCAGCGGAGCAGGGGCGGGGGTCTGGGGAACATGGTTTGCGGGGACTTCTAAGTCAATTGGCAAAATAATTCTATTATGAAATCATTCTGCATCCCACTTTGAAATGTGGCGTCTGGGGTCTTAAATGCTAACAAGCGGCCATCTAAGATGCATCAATTGGTCTCAACCCACCTGGAGCAAAGGAAAATGAAGAACACCAAGGTCACACGACAACTAAGAGCCCAAGAGACAGAAAGGGCCACATGAACCAGAGACCTACATCATCCTGAGACCAGAAGAACTAGTTGGTGCCTGGCCACAATCGATGACTGCCCTGACAGGGAGCACAACAGAGAACTCCTGAGGGAACAGGAGATCAGTGGGATGCAGACCCCAAATTCTCATAAAAAGACCATACTTAATGGTCTGACTGAGACTAGAGGAGTCCCGGCGGCCATGGTCCCCAGACCTTCTGTTGGCACAGGACAGGAACCATCCCCGAAGACAACTCATCAGACATGAAAGGGACTGGTCAGTGGGTGGGAGAGAGATGCTGATGAAGAGTGAGCTAATTATATCAGGTGGACACTTGAGATTGTGTTGGCAACTCTTGTCTGGAGGGGGGATGGGAGGATAGAGAGAGAGGGAAGCCGGCAAAATTGTCAAGAAAGGAGAGACTGAAAGGGCTGACTCAAGAAGGGGAGAGCAAGTGGGAGTAGGGAGTGAGATGTATGTAAACTTATATGTGACAGACTGATTGGATTTGTAAACGTTCACTTGAAGCTTAATAAAAGTTAATTAAAAAAAAAAAAGACCACCTACAGACTGGGAAAAAATTTTCAGCTATGACATCTCCAACCAGCGACTGATCTCTAAAATCTATATGATTCTGTTAAAACTCAACCACAAAAAGACAAACAACCCAATCAAGAAGTGGGCAAAGGATATGAACACGCACTTCACTAAACAAGATATTCAGGCAGCTAACAGACACATGAGAAAATGCTTTCGATCATTAGCCATTAGAGAAATGCAAATTAAAACTACGATGAGATTCCATCTCACTCCAAAAAGGCTGGCATTAATCCAAAAAACACAAAATAGTAAATGTTGGAGAGGCTGTGGAGGGATTGGAACTCTTATACACTGCTGGTGGGAATGTAAAATGGTACAACCACATTGGAAATCAATTTGGCGCTTCCTTAAAAAGTTAGAAATAGAACTACCATCCAACCCAGAAATCCCACTCCTCGGAATATACCCTAGAGAAATAAGAGCCTTCACACGAACAGATATATGCACACCCATGTTTATTGCAGCTCTGTTTACAATAGCAAAAAGCTGGAAGCAGCCAAGGTGTCCATCAACGGATGAATGGTTAAATAAATTATGATGTATTCTCACAATGGAATAGTGTGCATTGATAAAGAACAGTGACGAATCTGTGAAACATTTCATAACATGGAGGAACCTGGAAGGCATTATGCTGAGTGAAATTAGTCAGAGGCAAAAGGACAAATATTGTATAAGATCACTATTATAAGATCTTGAGAAATAGTATAAACTTAGAAGAACACATTTTTTTGTGGTTATAAGGCGGGGAGGTAGGGAGGGTGGGAGAGCATTATTTACTGATTAGTTAGTAGATAAGAACTACTTTAGGTGAAGGGAAGGACAACACTCAATACAGGGGAGGTCAGCAGGACTGGACTAAACCAAAAGCAAAGAAGTTTGCTGAATAAACTGAATGCTTCGAAGGTCAGTGAAGCAGGGGCACGGATTTGGAGGCCATGGTTTCAGGGGACATCTAAGTCAATTGGCAAAATAAAATCTATTAAGAAAACATTCCGCATCCCACTTTGAAGAGTGGCGTCTGGGGTCTTAAACACTAGCAAGCGGCCATCTAAGATGCATCAATGAGTCTCAACTCACCTGGATCAAAGGAGAATGAAGAACACCCAGTACACAAGGCAATTATGAGCACAAGAGATTAAAAAAAAAAAAATGGCTATATCAACCAGAGACTGTATCATCCTGAGATCGGAAGAACTAGATGGTGCCCAACCACAACTGATGACTGCCCTGACAGGGAATACAACAGAGAACCCCTGAGGGGCAGGAGAGCAGTGGGATGCAGACCCCCAATTTTCATAAAAAGACCAGGCTTAATGGTATGACTGAGACTAGAAGGATCCTGGCTGTCATGGTCTCCAAACCTTCTGTTGGCCCAGGACTGGAACCATTCCTGAAGCCAACTCTCAGACACGGATTGGACTGGACAATGAGTTGGAGAGAGATGCTGATGAGGAGTGAGCTATTTGCATCAGGTGAACAATTGAGACTATGTTGGCATCTTCTGACTGGAGGGGAGATGGGAGGTTAGAGGGGGTTAGAAGCTGGCAAAACGGTCATGAAAATAGAGACTGGAGGGAAGGAGCCGGCTGTCTTATTGGGGTGAGAGTAATTGGGAGTATGTAGTAAGGTGTTTTTTGTAGTAAGGTGTATATAAGTTTTTATATGAGAGACTGACTTGATTTGTAAACTTTCACTTAAAGCACAATAAAAATTATTAAAAATAAATAAATAATAAAATTAAGTGCCTAAAATAATGTTTTGCATAGTGTTCAAACCCCTTGCCATTGAGTGGATTTCGACTCATAGTGACCCTATCGGACAGAGTAGAACTGGCCCATTGGGTTCCAAGGAACACCTGGTAGATTCTAATTGCTGACCTTTTGGTTAGCAGCCAAGCTTTCAACCACTGAGCCACTAGGGCATAGCATAAGTGCTCACAAATGTTAGTGTAGTTTAAGACAGTAGCATACTTTAACATATGTATTTAATGCATTATTTTATACCTCTGAAATAAGGTTTGAAAAATTGAGTGAAGTCCTATTTCTTATTATAAATCTATAAATTCCTTTCCTTTATGTGGCAATTCTCACCCAAACGCACTATAATGCAGAAAACTTGAACCATTTTCCACAAAGTATAGTTAACATTAGAATTACTCAGCTTACATTAACTTTGGTATCCTTTTGAGATGTAATCAAAATTGCCCTATTATACAAAGAGAGAGACAAAGCTTTAGTAACAAAAAAAAAGAAGAAAAGGAGGAGTAACGTTTAAAATCGTGTCTTAAATTTACTTTGATTAAATAAATAGATAAATAAAAATATAAATAAATAAAGACATAAACGTCCTGGGAACATAGAAGAAATGACTGTGATGTTGTTAGTCATTATTGACAGGAATCAGGGCTTTGTTAAAGCAATTTAGCCCCTGGCAAAAATATTGGATTAAATGCTAAATTAAATTGAAGACAAATTGAACAGCAGGAATCAGCTGACAGACTGTTTACATTTAATTGTAATTGTAAATGGTTAAATTAAAAATACCGTAAAGGGAGTGTTTGAATATCAAAAAAAAAAAAAAAGGAGAGAGAGAAAGTACAATTTTCTTATAAGAAAATAAAGTAGTAGCTAATTCTTACAGCAGATTTCTAATGTGCAAAGCACTGTGCTAAACCCTTTGCATTCAACACATCACAGTAACTCTATAAAGTAGGCATATCCCTCGTTTTATAGGCATGAAAGCTGAGGCTAATGTATTCAATGATGGACTCAAAGTTATACCTCTAGTTATTGGTAGAGCTAGATCGGCCCAAACATTTATTTTGAAAATCATGGTCTCTACAACCATACTGCAATGACAACCATGTACTATGTGTGATATCTAATAATAAAATGTGCACTCCAGGTTTATTCCAGACTAATACCTGAGCAGTCAGGACTACACATATTAACAACGCTATATTAAGACTCAGAAAAAGTCCTTGTTTCCTAAAATTATTACCATGATAACTTTTAGGTAACAAATAACTTTAAAATGACATTTGTTATAATCAAATAACTTCTTGTTTTAACAACTTTCTAAGCAATCTTTGAGAACAGAACTTTTTGGTTAATTAATCTCAAAGGTCTGCATTCGCAGGCCATGTAGAGATCAGAGTCTCCCTAGCCTCATTATGAGTTCTAATTCCTGCTTGTTCCCCTTGAGAGATTTGTCATGGGGCAAAGCAGATTGATCACTCTGGGAGTTCGGAGATGCAATGTTGGGATCTTTGTTGAAATGGTAGTGGTGTTGGAATCTCTCTGTGTATTCTAAGGCAAAACTGAGCATCAGTGTAACCCACACAGACACACACACACACATACAGGTGCCCATGAACACATGTGCCCATGCCCACATGCCATTCACGTAGGTATCACTGGCACCCTGAGGTGAAGGCGATTCTTCCTGTCACTGCAATAAAAAGGAAAAATGAGGTCCCTCATGTGTGTTAGTAATGAAAATGCCCTATACAAATTCTAAATAGCCTTGATTGACACTGATAAGATGCAACAGGAAAAACAGGGATTTTTTTCATGTGAGGGCTCCAAATGGCTGCATGTTTTGAGTTTATAATCTTCTCACTGACAAAGAAGTACCAGTAAAGTCTGTCAGTCACATCTCAATTTGGCATTGTCTGTGCTTAGAGCGGCTTTTGCCTAATACATAACTAAGAGGAGAATTAATAACTAGGAAGCAAACCTGAGCAACAGAGCCAGGGTAAATAATTTGAGCCTCAGAATTAATTTCAAGAGAGAATGCAGAGGGTGAAATTTGTCAAGTTCAACAAACCACACATCTTAAATTTGACAGCTACTTGCTGATTCTTTCCATCTGTATATGTGATGCAGCTTGCCTGGTGGATTTGAACTGCCGATCTTTTGGTTAGCAGCTGAACTCTTAACCACTATGCCATAGGGTTACCAGTTTACTGTTAGTTTTAAAATTCATAATTCAGGCATATGTAGTTAGCTAGTTAAAGGCCACTAAGTAAGCTCTTCTTAAGTTTTCTACTCGTATAACAATTACCTTGAGCACAAACAATATAACACAAATACCCACACTCACATACACTTACATCTTGGCAGAATCATTTGGAAGAAGAACAATGTTTTTGATAATGTACCCATAAAATATTGATTTTTGTTAAAAAGCATAAAATCTTTTGAAGTCCATGGAAAATATGCAATCTATATGGTAGCTCTGAGTTGGAATCTAATTGATTCTCTTACTCAGTTTATAGTTTGGAAATTCTCTGAGATCAAAGACCATGTGCCCAGTATCTCCTTTACTACTGACTTTATCTTGTGTTCCCCAAGGTTACCAAAAGAATCTGAACATAGTTGATGTCCTATAAATATTTTTTAACTGAATGAAGATACCTAATCCATAGAAAATTATTATCTAGCTAAAATTTACCAATATTCTGCTTCGCAAGTGGATTTTGACAGAATAAGAGATTAACTCCTATTTTTTAGTGTAACTTTGTTTATTTACAGGTATAAAATAAACAATCCTAAGAGCCAAGTACAGTAGGTTACAAAAAATAGATCAGTAGTAAGTACATGGAAACGTTTATTACGGTAATTGGGCTTACTTGTCTCTTGGTGTTGAGGCTGCCCCTGTCCATTACCACTCTGGGATCTCCTTATTCCCATTGAGATGAGGGACCTAATTCCACCACAGAATTACCAATGATCGTCTCCCATTTATCTATGAAGCCACCACAAAGATTCTGAAAGATGTTGAGACCTCATACCTATGCATTTTTAAAATTCTGTTTTATTTTTGGTGAAAATCAAAGCATGTTTGCATTCAACAATTTCTACACACATTGTTCAGTGACAATGGTTACATCTTTCACACAGTGACAGTGTCAACATTCTTGTTATTTCTGCCGTAGTTGTTTCACTCCTATTAATTTAGACTCACTGCCCCCTAAACTCATCTCTGTTTTAGAGTTACTGTTGTAGCTTTGGTCTCATTACGTATGTGTGTGTGTATATATACATATATATGTACATGTCTAAGTGGAAACAATAATTTATTGCATTCATTTACACATTAACATGGAACATTAATACACATATTGATGTGCTGATATGAAATAGTAAATTTGAAGAGAAACATTGTAACACCAAAGTTGCTGCACTATATTTCATAAAGATAGATATTAATAAATTATGAGAGACATTTAAGAAAAATAGGCTAATTTTTCCAATAGTAATTCATTCTATGTTGAAATTAGC
This sequence comes from Loxodonta africana, assembly GCF_030014295.1. Taxonomy (NCBI): domain Eukaryota; kingdom Metazoa; phylum Chordata; class Mammalia; order Proboscidea; family Elephantidae; genus Loxodonta; species Loxodonta africana. Next base: position 70,982,488 of record NC_087356.1, read on the forward strand.
TTTTCTGAACATAATACCCTGGATATGATCACAGTATTTTAAGCTTTGAAAAAAGATTATTTCTGGGAATAAAAGAGCAGGGAGGGCTCTCACAGGAACATCCAGGAGTATTTTTCCAGCTTAATTCTTGGTTTTGGTTAGAGTCCCTTACATTTAGCCCAAGCCAATGTGAAACAGCACCGCTTTCTATGACAGCTGCCTGTGGTTAACGAGATCAATACCAGGGATACAGTGCAAATGGCAACATTTTATATGAATTAATTGCTACAGGATTTGAATTAGTAAGCAAATTTTTTAATAATAGAAATGTGTACTCTATAGTTCTGAGGGAAAATTAGCAAACTTCACAATGGTTACTATTTTCTTACCATGGTATATTAATTCTTACTCTGGAAATCTGAAAATAAATTGCATTTTCTGTAAAACTTATAATTCAGTCCTTTAGAAAATAATACCTATAATGATATACACCAACTCTATATAAACTTTGTTATGTGTTATAGTCATTAGAATATATACACACACATATAAGGAGCACTAAATAGATTTGGTAAACCATGCTATAAATAAACCAAAAAAACAAAAAAACAAACCTTTAGCTTTTGAGTTGATTCTGACTCATAAAAACCGTTTAGGACAGAGTCGACTTGTCCCATAGAGTTCCCAAGGAGAGACTGGTGGATTTGAATTGCCAACCTCTTGGTTAGCAGCTGAACACTTAGCCGCTGTGCCACCAGGGCTCAGTGCTATGCATACACATGGCCAAATACTGTTCAGTTTGATTTAATTAAAAGCAACAAATATTGATTGGGTCCCTACTACTTTCAAGTCACCAGATTAGGCAATGCTTGTAGATTTTAAGACATACAAATCACACCAAATCCACATCTAAAGCCAAACTTTAGATAAACTAAGAAAATATGCTAAAACCTTAAATAACATAATCAAAAGCTGAGGTTGAACAATGTGTTAAATGAATTATTTACATCTTCTTTGATTTCTTTCATCAGAGCTTTGTAGTATTCTGCATATAGATCCCATACATATTTTGCTATATTTATATCTGTTTTTCATTTTGTGATATTATTGTAAAAAGCACTGTTTTTTTAAAAAAATTATTTCAAACTCCAATTTTTCATTGTTAGTATATAACAAAAGCATGCCTCTGGGTTATATCCTTCCACCATTTTTATTCAATCAGTATGCTGAGAGAATAATCCGAAAAGCTGGACTATATGAAGAAGAACGCAGCATCAGGATTGGAGGAAGACTCATTAACAATCTGCATTACGCAGATGACACAACCTTGCTGAAAATGAAGACAAGGGAAAACACAATCATGGTCTAGACACTTAGAGTTATGGAGGCTCAATCAGTGGTGCTTATCTTGGTTCTTCCCATTTTATTGAAACACGGGAGAGGAGAAAATGCACTTGTTCTACATTTGTTTACCAACCGTGCCCTCTCCCTTCAAAGCATTTTATAACCACACCATACTAATTTTTTACAGCAACGTAAAAAAAAAAAAAAAAAAAGGCATAGCATGCTTATGAAAACATTTGTTTGGGGGAAGGGCTCTGGTGGCAAAAAAAAAAAAAAAAAAACGGGAATTATTTGGGTAAAAATATGGTATTTCAGAGCCTTCTTTACAGTTCCATGTCTAGATTCTGCTTCTAAAACTTGATTTCAAATATGCAAATTATCCTAGAAATAAAATAAATGAGATAATTTCCTAAGAAGCATATGCCTCTCTACATGTTATAAGAAGACACCAAAGACTCTAGATTTCAGTTTGGTAAAAGACCAATCTAATGTACACAAATCACTTCTAGAAATAACACATCCTGATGAAATCAGCCAGTTGATTGGTTGCCTACTTTATTTCAGACATAATTTTCAGAGTTAGGTCTATAATGACCACTTAGCCATGGATGGAACCAGATAAAGACAGAAACATTCATAATAAAAAGTAGTGATGGCAATTGCAAACATTCTGTGCCAGGCACTGATTAAAGTACAATTATTTATTAACTCATTTGATTCTCACAACTATACTAGCTGGTAGATATTAATATCATTTTCACTTGACATATAAGGAAACTGAGGCATGGAAAGGTTAAATAACTTCTTGAATGTTATACAGCTAGGAAAAGGCAGAGACAAGATTAGAACCCAGGCAGTCAACTTCAATGAACTGTCTCTTAACCTTTCTACCATGACGCTAACTCACATGAAAGATGCATAAAAGGCAGTGAATTACGAATCTTCCTTAGGGGGCTCTAAGAAAGTTTTGTAGAAAGGCTATGTGAGACCCAAGCCTTTAGAAATAAACAAAATCCATCATGGAACAGAAGAAATAAAAGGATTAATGAGTGCCAAAGAGGTGAGAGGAAGTGCTTATCCATCAGCAGGAGCTGAACAACTTAAAACCATCCTGAGTAAGAGGAAGAGAAGAGTAGTTGGCGGAAAACAATTAGACCCAGCCCAGTGGGTTGAATTTCATAATGTAAATGAAACACTATGTAAAACTGAAAAGGCTTAACCGTAATAGAAGCTGTGGACAACAGGGATCCATTCAAGATGTTAAAGCAGGTGAATGTCGCATATGATTAGTCTACACTGAGAATCCCTGGGCAAGCCAGGCTTACATTTGTATTTTATTAGCAAAATAAGGACAGCTCTGCTCTTGTGCACCCCTTGTAAATGGAGTTCTCATTCCATGTCTAGTGGACTTTGGGTATGGGCCCAGGTCATTCTCATAAGCCTACCCTGCCCAGCAACTTACCTCCTAGGCCTGCCCTCCTCCATTTTCTGAGCTCATACAGTAAGCATGTGGTGGAGGTGGGGAAAGATTATAGATTTCTTGTTTTCCTGTTCTCCCTCTTTCCACTATATCACTAATGTTTTTCCTCAGTCAGAATTATGCTCAGTTTTATTCTATATTAATATATTGACTGATATATCTCTAGAATTTAATTTTCTAAGATTAAACTGTTCATGTGCAAGTCCCTATGCATAATAATGTACTTAAAAATTGGAAAGTGACAGAGGGAAAAGGGTAAACTCCAGAAGAAACAGATCTATACAAAATAATCCCCAGTGCAAGAGGATGGTAAGCCCATAACAACCACAGAGGAACAGATTAATTTCATTACCATTGGCATACATGGTTTGCCAGCCATTTTTTATGCTGCTGGGTCTCATCCACAAGGCGTTATTCTCATTGAAATGCATTTAGTGCCAGTGTAGGTCCCTTTTGCAATGTGTGAAGCTCAGCAGACCTGAGCTGGAGCCTTATTGTTCTGTAGGTTGAGGATTTTATTAGGTCATGCTTCTGGAATGTATTAGTTTTATAAACTTTTGTATTTTTCCCCCTTTATTTCTATTTTATAAGACCTGTGAGCATAATTATGACTTTTGTGTATGAAAGTTAGGGAGTCCTGATGGGTTTGTTTTGGAAAGGTGGCATATTAAATTATATCTCTAACTCCTATTGGCATACTGTCATTCCACAGATCAGTCATGCCATAGTGGTGCTAACCTCATTCATGGATTGCATTGCCACATTATATATTTCAGTTATAATCTGGCAATTCAATCTGAAACTACCAACCAAAAATATAAACACAGTAGTAAACATGCATTCGAAAACGGAAAAACTATGCCTTCAAAAAAAAAAAAGTTATGGAAAAGTTTAAGTGACATTTTATTTTATTGGTTGAGAAAACTCGTGTTTAGCAAGATGTGACTGATTTTCATGCCCATAACCACAGGACCATTGGGCTCACGATCAGTAAAACGTGGAGAATCTCAGTGACATCTGCTTACAGACCCAAATGTTATCACTGAGCTCCCTTCAACCACCAACTTTTTCCAGCCAGTGGTTTGTCTGTGCAGCCACTTATGTTGTTCTCTAAAGATCTCTCCAGTGAACTCCAAACAACTAAATACCAAACCTCACATAGAGTCTCTTTTCCAGCCTAAACCCCATGACGCTACCTCTTCAAGTGGTCCTTTACCTCTCTGCTCAAACCTTCCTCATCTCCTTGGCTCCTCCTCCAAACCACCCCTCAGTTGCATCTTTCATCATTCTCTCAACAATATCATCTGCTGTGGACTCTTTAAAAGGGGATATAGAAATGAAATTGGGATGGGATATGTTCATCCCCAATTTAAGAGACAAAAGCATATAGTTATATTACCTACTTTGCTTTGTTTTAATCTCCTCTTTTGTTTCCTGAAATGAAACTTTTTATAATGAATAAAAATTCTCTGACCTTCTGAAATTCTTTATCCAGGCCTACGGATATCCTGCATTTTCTTCAGTTTTAGGACTCCATGCAGTATCCCTCTTTTAATTAAGGTTAGGTATTACTCAGGTAATCCTGGTACTTGTCTTAATATTTTTCATTTTATTTTACTGTGTTTTAGGTGAAAGTTAATACACACATTATTTTCTCACTCAAAAAAATTTATACACAAATTGTTTTATGACATTGTTTGCAACCTGCACGATGTGTCTACACTCTCCTCCATTCCCTTTCCGCCTCCGGCTTTCTGTGTCCATTTGTCCAATTATCCTGTCCCTTCCTGCCTTCTCATCTTTGTTTTTGGGCAAGTGTTGCCCATTTGGCCTCCTATACTTGATTGAACTAAGAAGCACATTCCTCACATGTATTACTGTTTGTTTTATAGGTTTGTCTAATCTTTGGTGAAAGGTAGACTTCAGGAGTGTTTTTAGTTCTGAGTTATCAGGGTGCCTGTGGGTCATAGTCTCACAGGTTCCTCCAGTCTCTGTCAGGCCAGTAAGCCTGTTCTTAATTTTGTGAATTTGAATTTTGTTATACATTTTTCTCCTGCTCTGTCTGGAACTCTCTATCATGATCCCTGTTAGAGCGGTGGGTGGTGGTAACCGGTCACCATCTAGTTTTCCTGGGCTCAGGCTGGTGGAGGGTGTGATTCATGTGGTCCACTTGTCCTTTGAACTAATATTTTCCTTGTATCTTCGGTTTTCTTCATTCTCCTTTGCTCCTAACATGATGGTAACGATAGATGTATTTTAGATGGCTGACCACAAGCTTTTAAGACCCCAGATGCTACTCATTCATGTAGGATGTAGAACATTTTCTTTATGAAATATGTTATGCCAATGGAGCGAGATGTCTCCTGAGATCATGGTCCCCAACGTTCAGCCCCAGTAACTCGGTCCCTCAAGGTATTTGGATGTGTCTAGGAAACTTCTATGGCTTTGCCTTGTTCAAGTTGTGCTGACTTACCCTATATTGTGTGTTTTCTTTCCCTTCACCAAAGTCAAAGCTTGTCTACTATCTAGTTAGTGATCTCCCCTCTTCACCCCTCCCCTCACTCGTAACCAATATATATATATTTTTTCCTGCATGTAAACCTTTTTTTGGGGTTTTATAATAGTGGTCTCACAATATATATCCTTTTGTTATTGACTTATATCACTCAGAATGCCCTGCAGATTCATCCGTCTTGTGAGAGGTTTTGAAGATTCATCATAATTCTTTATTGTTGCATGGTATTCCACGTGGTATATACCATGATTTTTTTTTTCATCTGTTCAGGGACACATAGCTTGTTTCCATATTTTTGCTACTATGAATAATGTTGCAAAAAACACAGGTATGCATATATCTCTTCTTGTGATGATTCTTATTTCTCTAGGATATATTCCCTGGAGTATAACAGCTGGAGTGTATGCTATTTCTGTTTCTAGCTTTTTAAGGAGGTGCCATATTGTTTTCCGTAATGGTTGTACCATTTTATATTCCCACCACCAGTAAGAGTTTCAATCTCCCTGCAACTTATCCAACATTTGTTATTTTTTTGTTTGTTTGTTTAGACCCGGTAAGGTCAGGGTGAGATGGTATCCCATTGTAGTATTGATTAGAATTTCTCTAATGGCTAATGATCTTGAGCATTTCCTTATGTCTTTTACCTGCCTGAATGTCTTCTTTGGTGAAGTGTCTGTTCATATCCTTTGCCCATTTTTTAATTGGATTATAAGTCTTTTTTGTTATTGAGGTGTTGAAGTATTCTACAGATTTTAGAGATGAGACCCTTATCAGTTATGTCTTAACCAAAATTTTTTTCCCAGTCTGTAGGTTCCCTTTTTATTCTTTTGATGAAGTTTTGTGATGAGCCTACATGTTTAAATTGCTTTCTTTATTTTTGGTATTTGTCCACACTTTATTCTAGAACGTAAATATTAATTTATTCACTATTCTTGGCACCAAGATGCTTTGAGCACCAGACTTTAAATGGAAAGCAAGTTGATGGGTGTGCTAAACCAGACATGTTCTGAGTCTACAAGATAAAGGTGATGATATCACTAGGTGAGACCCCCTAGCTAGGAACATCAAAACTTCCCATTCACTTAATAGCCCATACGATTTTTGGGGGTCAGTTATTTATGGTGAAGAGAGAGAACTAAAGGAAAAGTGGCTTTTTGAAGGTTGTTTCTATGTATGAAGGGGGTTAACTAATATAAATTATTTGTGAAAATTTATTTCTTGAACCTGAGATCGAAGTGTTTGATTGCCTATTCTCATGATGTAAAAATCATCCTGGGTTCAGTCAAGTCTGTTATGAATCTGAAAACCAGACAGACTAACAGGTTCCATTTTGTTGTTGTTCCTGACAACCAAAACCAGTTACAGGGTGCCAGAGATTTCAAATGAACCAGATGGAGATCTAATGTTCTGACAAAATGAAACAAATGATTTGGTAAACAAAAGGTTTTGAACATCTTCCTTCGGCTTTCCCATATTCTAAGAAGGGGCTTGTATTTGGTCTGTCCAATTCATCTTCAGGTCTTGTTTATATAACAAAACCTCTGTGATCGTTGTTTTCCTCTCAGACTTCTTTGGCATACAGGTCTTCTGCAAATAACTTAATTTCTACATACTTGATATATGAAAACTACATAATTTATAAGATTTATTACATAGATGCTGCACTATTAGATCAACACCCTTAGACTTAATTAGAGTCCTGTTTTTTTTTTATGTCTGAAATAGTTGGAAATGTTGGCAAATTTGATAAATGTGATAAACACAAGTGGTTGTTTCTGTATCTCCTTTTGTTAATGAAGTTAGATATTTATCAATACATTTGAGTTGTAATGATGACAAAATAGGACTGATTTGGGGAAGGTGTTGTTGTGTGCCTTCAAGTAGATTCTGACTCATAGCAATCTATAGGACCAAGTAGAACTGCCTCATAAGGTGTCCTAGTCTGTAATCTTTATGGGGGCAGATTGCCAGGTATTTTCTCCCATGGAGCCACTGATGGGTTCGAACCACCAATCCTTTGGTATCTTTAGCTGAGTGCCTAACCATTATGTGAAAGACACAATATTGACTGCACTCATGATGCTGATTGGAATCATAATGAAATAACATCTCTTAAGTTGATTAAATGAGCCCTGGTTGTGCAAATGACTAGGCACTCAGCTGCTAACCAAAAATATGGCAATTGGAACCCACCCAGCAGCTCTGTGGGAGAAAGACCTGGCAACCTGTTTCCATAAAGGTTATAGTCAAGAAAACCCTATGGGGGCAGTTCTACCCTGTCACATGGGGTTGCTATGAATTGGAATGGACTCAATGGTACCTAACAACAAGATGATTCAGCCAGGTCACTATGTTCTTTATGTTATTCAGGAATCCTTTATATCCATAAATCCAAGTGGAAGAGAACTCTGATAGAGTATGTTAAGCCCTTTCACAGCTTCAGCTCTCACCTTTAGGAGGGTCATTTACAAATCTGTACTCTAGCCACAATATCTAGAGCGAACCCTAGATATTTTTTTCCAAACTCTTGTTGGACATTTTCCCATAGGTATATCCTGAATCACATGAAAAATCATCTTTTCTTTCTGACTTGAATTCAGATGATGCTAAATTATTTCCTCTTGAGCTTGTCTGAGAGTTGATCATCTTCCACCAACTCCTCCCATGCACATATACATATATTATATGCATAGTTATTTTTTATATGAATGCTATTGTGATTCTTACATTGTTTAAGATAAATACATGGACTTGCAAAAGTAAAACTTCACCTCCCATTCAAAGAGGTGGAATCTACTAGAGGGTCAGGCTACTTTGGGCAGTTAAATGGAAAAAAAAAAAATTCTGCATACTTACTGATTATCAAAACTCAATGTAGGACTTAAAAGGGGGAATGAATGAAGAGAATGTGATACAAATTGTCCTTTACGTTACACCATAATTTGTGGTTGTTCTTGAGAATAACCTTTAGAAAGAGAAATTTCTCTGTAGCTCTGGGACCTACTGACACAAATATAATATGATCTTTGGAGACTTGTGTACCTCTCCTGAGCTTTAGTCTCATGCCATTAACTCTTCAGAAAACACTAGCTAAAGATGGTAAATGTTGTAGGGTTTCAACAACACTTCTCCAAATCTGCAAAATGAAACCGTGAGTGATTTTTCCTTTACAAAGGGGCAATTTCTTTCTGTTTCAAATCTTTTTGGAGACTGTGAAGATACAGTGGAAAGAAAGCTGAACTCGGAGTCTGAAGATTTGGGTATGACTTATCTTCAGTTTTTACTTCTAGAAAAGTTATAAACTCTCCAACTTTCAGTGTCCTTACTTGGAAATGGAGATTAATTACCGCTACCTTTTTTTTTTTTTTTTAATAGGGACTTTGTGAGAATAAATTGGGAGAGCATAAAATCATAGTATAAAAATAAAGCAATATAAAAATAACATTAAAGTTATCATTAAGAAGTCAGAATTAGTAAGAACTCAAAAAAGGATTCCTAATGTTGCAGAGGAAACCCTGGTGGCGTAGTGGTTAAGTACTACAGGTGCAAACCAAGTGGTTGGCAGTTCATATCCACCAGGCACTCCTTGGAAACTCTATGGGGTAGTTCTACTCTGTCCTATAAGGTTGCTATGAGTCAGAATCAACTCGACGGCAGTGGGTTTAATGTTGTAGATGTGGGATTCAACTTTACCTTTTAACAGATGTGTATTGGTTAAGTTGCTTAAACAATTTGTGTCTCACTTTCCTAAGGAAAAAGGTGAATTAACACTTTCACTTCTCATAGACATGTGACAAGGACTGAGGATTTAATGTACCCAAAGTACTATGCCTAGAATATTTATATTGAACATTTAAATCAAGTGTTTGTTGGTTTTCTTAATTAAAGATCATACACGAGAGCATCTCAATAGGCTTCTATCACTCTAAGGGATCTCCCTCAGGGATATTCTGGCCTTCCTCATGGCATTTGCTTCTCATTTTAAAATGCCTAAAGAATGGTATCAAGTTGTTATTATGTAGCCATTGTGGTGATATTCAGAAGTGCTATTACAGATGTGGATAGATCTACTGTGTTTAAATTAAAGCCACATATTCACCAGGGGAACCATTTGTTAATCTTTATTTTGCCTACATTTTTTAATACATTTGAAAATGTGGGCAAAATAATATGAAATATATAATAAAATTTAAAAAATCTCAAAGTTATAAGGGACATTAAGGATGCATATGGAATAATCTTGCATTATAATTAGGAATCTCCCTCATGACATCCTGAAAGGAAGTCATCTCACTCATTCTTAAACCCTTAGAGTGACAGAAAATCATTCCTTCATAAGGCAACTTATCTCATTAATTTTTTTTCTTTCTTTACTGAAATAAAATCTAACTTTTTGTTAGTTTCATTCCTTTTTACTGATTGTTAACCATGGAAAACTACACAACAAATCTACACAGCAGCTCTTCAGGCATTTGACGATAAACACCAGCATCTCCGCTTCTTTAGGCAAAACATTCCTGGGAGCAATCACACTACAGGATTTGGCTCTGCAATCAGAAGACTTGGGTTTTAATGTCCACTTGGTCACTTTCTAGTAGTGTGGTGGAGTTATTAAACTTCTCTGTGCTTTTATTTTCTCTCTTGTTTAATCAAATTGTTTTGAGACTCAAATTAAAACAAAACAAAAAAAAAAAACTACTGAATTTAAAAAAGAAATTAGCACAGAACCTAGCAAATGATCAGTTCTTTTTATGCCTGAATAATACTTCATTGTACACCACATTTTATTTATCCATTCATCTGTTGGTGAGCACTTGGGTTGTTTTCCCCATTTGGCTGAGATTTCAGGAAGCCCCATTGACTTCTTAGCTGCTTTCCACTTTGCTTCTTAGCCTGTTACTCATCCTAGGTACATCAGAAACTGTGTGGAGGGAAAAATTAGTGCAAATATTAGGCTCATTTTTTGTGCAGCTCTTCTCTCCAACGTCTTGGTCCATCAAGTCCTGGTTGCCACAACAGCTTTTTGATGCCTTCAAATAGATGTGTCTCGTATAGGATTTGTAATTGTTTTCACTGTAAGTAACGGTCTTTTACATTTTTCTCTGCAGGAGCTGGAAGAGAAAAATCACTTGTGTTGTTCTCTTTTGAGATCGTTACATGTTATATTAATAGCCACAAATGTTGGCTTCCTGTCAAAAATTGTCTTCTTGTCTATACCTTACCTGATGAATGTGGTTCTGTGTACTGAAGTTTGCTATTTGCAGGTGAGATTAACTTCTGCTAAACTATTGGAAATAGCTTGAATGGCCTTGAAATCTGGGACTTGGGTTTTGTTTTTTTTGTGTGTGTGGATTTTTTTTTTTTTTATTACTAATTCAATCTCTTAACTTGTTATGGGTACATTCAGATCACCTATTTCTTCTTGAGTCAGTTTTGGTAGTTTATGCCCTTTGACTAATTTACCCATTAATCTAAATTATCTAATTTGTTGGAATATAATTATTCATAGTATTATAATCCCTTTAATTTCTGTAAGGTCAGTAGTAATGTCCATTCTTTCATTTATGATTCTAATAATTTGAATCTTCTCCCTTTTTCTCTTGGTCAATTTAGCTAACGGTTTGTCTACTTTGTTGATCCTATCAAAGAGCCAGTCTTAGCATCATTGATTTTCTCTATTCCTTTTCTATTCTCTATTAATTTCTGCCTTAATCTTTATTTTTTTATTCCTTTTGAATTGATAGAACAACTAGACAAAGGATTAATAAAGAAATAGAAGACCTGACCAATATTATAAACCATCTAGACCTAACAGGCTTCTATAGAACACTCCAGAAAACTACAGAATATACATTCTTCTCAAGTGGACATAAAACATTATCCAGAATATACTGTATAATAGGTCATAAAACAAACTTCAACACATTTAAAATGATAGAAGTAATACAGAGCATGTTCTCTGACCACAATACAATAAACTTAAAAATTAATAGCAGAAAAAATGCAGGAAACTCACAAATATGTGCACATTGAACAGCACACTCCTAAGTAACCAATAAATAAAAAGGGAAATAAGAAATACCTAATGATGAATAAAAATGAAGACACAGCATATCAAAATATGGAATGAAACTAAAGCAGTGCCCCAAGGGAAATTTATGACTAGAAATATTAGTACAGAATAAAGATCTCAAATCAATAACTTAAACTTCCAAATTAAAACACTGGTAAAAAAGAATCTAAATCTAAAACGAAAGGAAGGAAAAACACCTCCACAAAAAAGGGAAGAGAAAACAGATCTTTATATGAATAGCATTTCTGTATATCATTGGAATTAAAATAACATTTCTATAAATCTCTGGCGTCTAACTAATGGCAACACCATATTTCCATGTCAAAGAGATGGTATATGTATTGGAGTTTAGCCTCCTGATAACCCACCACAGAATTCTGTAATTGGGATCTGCCTTTAGACAAAAAAAAACAAAACAAAAACAAAACAAAAAACAGGAGAAAGATGGGGAGAAAAAAAATAAAGGAAACTCATATTACACTTGCACGGATTTCTTCAAATTTTGACTCCTCTTTGTATACTTTTTGTATTTCTTAGGCAATTCCTTTTTATATTTTATCTAGAGTTTTAAATTGCGGTCTCTGGGAAAGATGCTATAGTGAGTTTAAACACTTAGTCAAAACCAACAACTTCAGAATAGAATCAAGAGTTTTGCTGTCCTTTTGCTTTTCTGTAGATCTGCCCCTACATAAGAAGGTTGACTGTTAAAACATGAAACCAACACATCCATCAGAAAGATTCTTGGTTTGACACCTGTGTTCACACTCTGGTGTCCTGTGTTCTTCTTTGACGTTTATCATTCTGACAAAGACGAGGAATGTCTCAATGGTGACTGAGTTTATTCTGCTGAGCATCCCACACACAGAGGGTCTGGGGACCATCCTCTTTATCTTGTTTTTGTCTTTCTACCTCTTCACCCTGACGGGGAACCTGCTCATCCTACTCACAATTGTCTCCTCCACTCGGCTTCACACTCCCATGTACTTCTTTCTGTGCAAGCTGTCTGTGTGTGACATATTTTTCCCTTCAGTGAGCTCCCCCAAGATGCTGTTCTACCTCTCAGGGAACAGCCGAGCTATCTCCTATACAGGCTGTGTGTCTCAGCTCTTCTTTCACCACTTCCTGGACTGCACTGTTTTCTGTACACCGTGATGGCCTATGACTGCTTTGTGGCCATATGTTACCCTCTGCGCTACACAGTTATCATGAGTCACAGAGTGTGTGCCATCCTGCCCATGGGGACTTCATTTTTTGGCTGTATTCAGGCCATCTTTCTAACCACTCTCACTTTCTAGTTGCGCTACTGTGGTCCCAATGAGGTAGACTATTACTTCTGTGATATCCCAGTGATGCTGAAGCTGGCCTGTGCAGATACCTCAACGCTGGAGATGGTGGGGTTCATCAGTGTGGGCCTCATGCCCCTCGGCTGCTTCCTTCTCATCCTCACCTCCTATAGCTGTATTGTCTTCTCTATTCTTCAAATCCACTCTGCAGAGGGCTGACGCCATGCCTTCTCCACCTGCAGTGCCCACCTCATTGCCATCCTCCTTGCCTTTATGCCAGTAGCTATCATCTACCTGCAGCCCACTCCTAACCCCTCTCTTAATGCAGCTGTTCAGATTCTGAAGAACCTGGTCACCCCCATGATGAACCCCTTGATCTACAGCCTAAGAAATAAGGAAGTGAAATATTCTCTGAGGAAAGTGCTATAGCAGCTGAAGTTACTTTCTGAGAAGTGACAGAGAGAGATAAGTAGCTAACAATTCAATAGAACTACACTGCTTACAAAAGGTATGCTCTAGGGAACAAGACACTGCCCCTGTTTTGATGAGGAAGCTAAGACTTGAAGAAATAAAACGACTTGCTCCAGGTGACGCAACTAATAACCTATCCTGTCCTGAAAGCATTGTATCTTTCCAGTTGGCAAAAAAAACTTGGGCCTTCTTTCTCTCATTCTTTATTTTCCTCTATTTCCTTTCCCACATTTTCTCCTCCTCTTATCTTCCCCCTCATGGTCACTTCTTCATGTTGCCTGCAATAACCATCTCCTTGAATGTCTGCTTTGGATAAGTCCTCATTTGTTAGTTTAGACGTTGTTAAAAAAAATAGTAGAGGTGCAACCTCATCACTTCAGGTGGCATCCAGCAATTTTTGAAAAACGACCATGGTGTATAACAAAAAAAAAACTTCTGACTGGGACCTAAGACAATTCTCTAGTGGGGGAAACAGAGGTACCACTATGCTATATTGCTTACAAAGCCTGTCAGTCTTAGACCTGAGAATAGGTCTTGGCTGGGAGCTGGCACAGTGGGAGAAAGAGAATGTGGACAGGTCAGCTAGCAGGAGTCTACAGGAGTAACTGATTCTGTTGTTTTTCAGTATTAGAAAATTTCAGCTTGGTTTTGTATTGTTCAACACAGCCAGGGCTCAGTGCTGAGCCACGGCTGTTCTTGCTTTGTGTTTTTGAACACTCTGCTTACTAAAAGGCTGTGACATTTTCCCTTTCCATTTGCATTTTTTTTTTCCTAAATGTTGGGCTTAGCATGCTATTTCAATCCAGGCAGAAATTTGAAGGAAAGAAAGGGCAATGAGAAGAGAGTGATGGGAAGAGAACGCACTGAAACAGAGGCAAGCCTTCCTTCTCTTGGTTCTTTCAGAATTAGAGAGTAGTCAGGAATCTGCCAGCCTGAGCTGGCACCAACAACATGGTGCTTTGGCCTCATATCAGTGTGGTGAGCCAATGTATGCTCCTAAAAAGGGGGACATCTTTTTTCTCCTAACCTCTCTTAAGCTCCCAGGACACTTTTACTGCTGCCTGTGAGTTTTTTAATTATTTTGTTTGTGTATATGTTTTGTTTTTGTTTTTTTTTGCAGTAAGCAAGATCCTAAGGTGGGAGTTAGAAATACAGCTCAAGACTTGGTAAAATCCCAAAACTACCCCAAATTTCTGTGTCTGTCCCTTTTTATTTCCCCATTTCTGTTGCAGCCTCCTAATTGTTGCTGCTCACATAAATTAAATGACATAAGTTTTAGGAATAAAGTTGGAATGCCATTTATTTTCATTTTCATTTAAGTAGCTGATATTTGAGTATTACTGCTGTGGTGGCTTGCATGTTGCTCAGATACCTGAACCTATGCCACTGGTATTTCAAATACCAGCAGGGTCACACATGGTGCCCAGGTTTCAGCAGAGCTGCCAGAGTAAGACAGACTATAAAGACGGGCCTGGTGATCTGCTTCCAAAAATTAGCCAATGAAAACTTTATGGGCTCAAGCATACCAACAATTGTGGGATGGCACACGACCAGGCAATGTTTCGTTCTTTTATATGTAAGGTTGCCATGAGTCAGATCTGACTCAACAGCAACTAACAACAACAATCTGCACTAGAGGTGAAGAATGAAAAACTAAAGAAACCATGCTCCTAGCCTTAACAATCTCTTTAAAGAAACATGTATATCATATTATACAAAATATATGATGTCAAATCCCATAAACAGAGTATTGTAAAAAGTGTTATGAAGGAAAATCTCCTGCAACAAGAATGGAAGGTTCTGTCTTCTATATGTTTCTGCCAATCATCCAATTTTTTTGGACCCAGACCCAATTCAATACATAGGCGTGTCACCAAGGCACCTATACAATCTCCCTCTCAAAATTCTCCCACAGGAGGGAAAAGGATATTAGCATGTCCACTTCAGAAAAATTGCCTACCTCTGCCAAATGTGACATCTATCCTAGGAAAAGAACTTGCAAAGTGTTCAAAGATAAGGTCCTTGCATTTAAGTATTACAGTTGTGTGAGGTGCCAAAAGGTCAATACCTGGGCCTTGAAAATCATTTCCAAAAATTAGCACATGCAATAGACCACCAATCAACTTAGGTGTTCATGATGTCAATATCTAGAGATTCTAAATGTCTGAAGGCTTATAATGGGAAGGCATTGGATATTATCCCTTCCCTTTCTCATTGTTCTCTCTTCTTGCCATCATCATCTGGCTGGTTTGTTGTAAGCTCACTTTATATAAAAAATGTTTACAAATAGAAGTTAAATAAGAATTCATGAGTTATCGCTACTCACATGACTTGAGCTGAGTTTGGAACCAAGCCTGTTGCCAATGAGTAGGTTCTGATTCATGGCAAGCCCATATGTTACAGTTCTACAGAGTAGAACTGAGTGCCATAGAGCTTTCTTGGTTGTAATCTTTACAGAAGCAGATCGTCAGGCCTTTCTTCCATGGTGCCACTATGTGAGTTTGATCATTTTAAAAGTGATTGGTACAGTAATTTTTATGAAAAAAGTGATACAAATTTCCATTCACATTTGGCCTGGAAACCCAGGTTTTATGCATACTTTGGGTTAGTGAATCTCCTCGTAGTAACTTAGTAACAAGGGATGGAGAAGAACAGTGTTCTGCAATAGGTTCATGTTCTCTTTCTTCTCTCTCTGATGGTAAATTTAAATCATGCCATCTATATGAGACCAAAAGGTCAACGACTACTCTAAAGTGAAGATGAGAAGATAAGGGGGTAGGGAAACCAGAGTACTGGAAATGGGACAACCAGAAGGCAATTAGAGAGAATGTTGACACATTGTAAAAAATGTAACTAATGTCACTAAACAATTGGTATAGAAATGGTCAAATGGGAACCTAATTTGTTGTGTAAACTTTCACCGAAAAAACAATAAAATATTATTTAAAGAAATTAAATCATACCTCCAAAATTTAGCTTCCTCAGAGCTACAATTACATGTGGGGCTCCTTCATTTCATCAAGTATGAGAAATACGGGTAAGCTTTTCACTTACCGAAATATCTTTCTTTCAAGCTCTCTCTACACTCATTGAAACATTTTAGAACTTCTGATTCTCATGCCAGTATCTCTTCTTATTTTACTCATACTATTCATCATAGCATTCCTTTTTCCTATGAGCTGTAACATAGCATTGAACTGATTCTCAACAGAGCTCATATAAAAATGTGGTTTCACAGCATGCATGGTAAGAGTATCATTTTAAAGCTCCTTCACTACTCTCATAGTTCTATGTCTTTTATTCTACCTTCCTGGAAAGTTCTTTCCAGGGTCTTCAGCTGGACAAACACATCCTTTTCATTCAAGACTCAGTTCAAATATCATTTTCTTTGTGAAACTTTCCTTGTATCAAGCAGAGTCACCTTCTCATTTCTCTATTTTTTCGACTAGATTTTAGAAAATCATCTATCCATTGTGTCAGGAAAAGTTTTGTCAAATCATTTTCTAAGAGTAAAAGGTAGATACTGGGAGGATAACAACAAAAAATGGTCACTTGAATATTGACAGTACAGAATTGACACTCCATTTGTTAAGCAAATTAAGGTCTGAATTCCAGATGAGTTTTTGTTGTGGCTGATAAGCCAGAACCTCAGTCTCTACATCTGTCAGTAATTTTGCACCTATTTAGCATTTCCAGAGTCTTGAGAGCAGATTCGTCTTCTATCCCTTGGAATGAAGCTTCAAGGACAGTCACAGCTCTTTCCTTTAAAGATCTTTTACCAAATTAAAGAAACATAACAGCAGTTATATTTTCCATTTGTTCAACAAACAATTAGTTATGGATCATTGTCTTAGGCCGAGTTCAGGGCAGAGAAGTAGAGTAACAAACAGCTTTGGTCCAAAAGAAAATGAGCTGTTTTGGGCTAAAAAGGCTAGTGGATCTTTATTAGGAAAATTATCAATCACCGGGAAAGTAGACTATAATAAGAGGAATTTATCTTAAAAAATGTTGTCTGCCACTTATTAGTTGTGGGCCTCTGTATCCTCCTCTGTAATTTGAGGGTAGTAATAACTTGTCTGATGTAGTACCAGAAGATGAGCTTCTCAGGTTGGAAGGCATTCAAAGTATGAATGAGGAGGAGCTACCTCTTCAAAGTGGAGTCGACCTTAATGACATGGATGGAGCCAAGCTTTCAGAACCTTTATTTGCTGATGTGGCATGACTCAAAATGAGAAGAAACAGCTGCAAACATCCATTAATATCAGAATGTATGAAATATTAATCTAAGAAAATTGGAAATTGTCAAAAATGAAATAGAATGCATAAACATCAATATCCTAGGCATTAGTGAGCTGAAAGGGACTGGTATTGGCCATTTTTAATTGGACAATCATATGGTCTACTATGCTAGGAAAAAAAAAAAAAAGGACAGTTCATTATAATAAATAGATCAATTCACCAAAAGGACATAACAATCTTAAATGTATACGTACCGAACTTAGAAGTATGTGTTATGGATTGAAGTGTGTCCCCCCAAAATATTTGTAAATCCTAACCTCTATGCCTGTGATTATAATCCCATTTGGGAATGGGTAGTGTTTGCTATGTTAATGAGACAGGAATAATGTAGGGTGTGTCTAGAGTCCGTCTCTTTTGAGATATCAATGAGATTAAACAAGCATGAGAGAAGCAGAGATAGGGTAAGATAGATGCCAAGACAAATGGAGACCTCCAAAAAACCAGGAAGCAAAAGCTGAAGAGACTAGGACATTCCTCCAGAGCTGGCAGAGACAGGAAGCTTTTCCCTAGTAACAGTGCTCTGAATTTGGACTTCTAGCCTCCCAAATTGTGAGAGAATAAATTTCTGTTTGTTAAAGACACCTGTGTATGATATTTCTGTTATAGCAGCAACCGTCTTAGTTGTCTTAGTTATCTAGTGCTGCCATGACAGAAGTAACGTCATAGAGATAAATTTACAACACATAGGAAAATCATATCTGATGACAAAATGGTGGACAATCTTACAGTACTGGGAATCATGGACTAGCCAAGTTGACACACTTTTTTTTGTGGGGGGGTGGGAGACACAATTCAATCCATAACAATAACTAAGATAGCATGTGAAGTAAAAGATTGTTAGAACTGAAAAGAAAAATGAAAAAGTTACATTTATAGTATGGACTTCTTCACGCCACTCTTAAGAATTTATATATAACTATTCAACAGAGAATCAGTAAGTATATAGAAGAGTAAAAGATAATAACTAAAAACAGGATCTAATTAGCATTTATAAAGCATTTCACCAACCAATGACATAACACACATTTTTTTTCAAGCATCCATGGAACAGTCACCAAGATAGGTCATATATTGGCCATTAAACAAACCTCATTGGATTTAAAAGGATTAAAATTGTACAAAATGTGTTATCTGATCATGATGGAATCAAGTTAGAAATCAATAACAGAAAGACAACACAATGTATACAAACATTTGGGAATTAAATATTACATTTCTAAATAACCCATGGGTCAAAGGTGAAGTCTCAAAGGAAATAGAAAAATACACAGAACTGAATGAAAATGAGAATATATATATATAGCATTATAAGCTTACATTAGAAAAGAGTAAATATGAAACCAATAATCTAAGGTCTTACCTCAAGAAATGGGAAAATAATAGCAAAATAAACCCAAAACAAGCAGAAGAAAGAAATAATAAAGATACCTGCAAAAATCAATGAAATTTAAAACAGAGAAAATGAAACGAAAAGGTGGTTCTTTGGAAAAACCACAACAATAACATTGGTAAGCCTCTAGCCAAACTGACAGTAAGATAAAAAGAGAGCAGACATAAATCACCAACATTGGGAGTAAAACTGAGGACATGACAATAGATCCTGCAGCCATTACATGATTACCATTAAACACAAGAAACAGCTTCATGCTCATAAATTCAACAACTGAGATGAAATGGATAAAGCCATTAAAAACTATAAACTACCAAAAATTAACCAATATGAGAGAGATAATATTCCTAAAACTACTAAATAAACTGAAATTCTAAGTAAAAAAAAAAAAAGAGATAATCTTAATATTCCTAAAACTACTAAATAAACTGAAATTCTAAGTAAAGCACCTCTGAAAATAAATATCCAGACAGGAGAGTTCCATCAAAAATTTAAAGAAGAGTTAGTACTAATTCTATGCAATCTCTTCCAGAAAATAGGAGATGAGAAAACACTTCTCAACTCATTGTATGAGTCCAGTATTATTTTGATGCTAAAATAAGACAATTAAAAAAAAAAACTTTTAGATCAACATCATTCAAGAACTCAGATACAATTTTCAGCTAAAAAGTAGCAATTAGAATCTAGCAATTAGATTTATTAGAAAGAATTATGTATTATAACCATACGAGGTTTATTCCTGAAATGCAAGCCTGGCTCGATGTTGACAGCCAATCAGGGTAATCCACCATATTGGTTAACAAGCTGTCTTGGTTACCTAGTGTTGCCATAACAGAAATACCACAGGTAGATGGCTTTAACAAAGAGAAGTTTATTTTTTCACAGTCCAATAGGTTACAAGTCCAAATTCAGTGCATTGGCTCCTGGGGAAAGCTTTCTCTGTCAGCCCTGGAGGAAGGTCCTTGTCCTCAATCTTCCCCTGGTTGAGGAGCTTCTCAGGCTCAGGAACCTTGTGTCCAAAGGATGCACTCTGCTCCCGGTGTTGCTTTCTTGGTGGTATGAGGTCTCCAACTCTCTGCTTGCTTGCCTTTCCTTTTTATCTCTTGAGAGATAAAAGGTGGTACAGGCCATACCCCAGGGAGACTCCCTTTACATTGGATCAGAGATGTGACCTGGGTAAGGGTGGTGTTACAATCCCCCCTAATCCTTTTAACATAATATTACCATCACGAAATGGAGGACAACACCACAATGCTGGAAATCATGGCCCAGCCAAATTGATACACACATTTTGGGGGGGACATAATTCTATCCACGACACAAGCTAAAGACAAAAAATCATGTGATTATATAAACTGACACAGAAAAAGTATTGAACAAAATTCAATACCCATTGATGAAAAAAACTCTCACTAAACTAGGGATAGAGAAACACTTCTGTAACCTGTACTAGGAATTCTAGCTAGTGTAATCAGACATAATAATAATAACAACAACAATAATAACAACAATCTAATAAAAGTCTTCCAGTTCAGAAAGGAAGGAATAAAACTTTTTAATCAAAGACAACATAATTGTCTAAGTGGAAAATTATATGGAATCTACAAAAAAAGCAACTATAAATATTAAGTGAGCTTCACTAGATTGTAGGATACAAGATCAAAATACAAAAGTCAATCATTTTCAGTACACTTATCAGTGAACTGCCCTTTAAAAATACCATTTGCAAAAGTATCAAAAATACAAAGTCCTTAATGCCGACAAAAGTTGTTAAGGGAAACTACAAAATCTCGCTAAGAAAAATTAAAGAAAAGCTGAAAAAATAAGGAGGTATATTGTGTTCCCACATCAGAAGACTCAATATTTCTAAGATGTCAATTTTCCTCAAATTATTTGCAGATATACTGTATCCCAATCAAAATCTCAGTAAGGTGGAGATGGCCCAAGATGGTAGCTTAGTCAGAAACATCATGCAGTCCTCCTATAGCAAAGACCTGAGAAGCCGAACGAAACAGATACAGATGACAATTTGGAGCCCTGAGCACCAAACAGAAGGATAAGGAATTAGATTGAACACCACTTGGCAGAAGAAACTAAAAGAAAACAGAGAACAAAGAGAGATAAGGAGAGGAGGTGCTCTAACAGCTGGTCCAGCACAGCATGACCATCTTGAGACAAAGCTAGAAACGATCATGGGTGAGGAGCACAGGAAGGCAACATCACAGAATTCCCAATAGGAAACAGAGAAACTGTAGACATACCTGGACTGAAGCAAGGTAAGCGGGTCACAAACTATACCTGAGGGAAGTACAGGAAGGAGTGTGAGAGCTCCAGGTATCCTGGGGTCCACAGAGTAGGGAGGGAGCCAGAATTCAGAGACAGGATTACTTACCAGCGGTGGTCCCTGACCATTAGGGTGGTTGGCACACATGGACTAATAGAGCCATAGTGTACATCAAAACAAAACAAAACAAAAAATCAGGACAAAACAAACATACAATAAATAAATACATACATAAATAAATAAAATAACACCTAATGCCTTGGAGAAAGCAGACAATAAGAAATCATATGAAAAAAGCAAGATAAGATGGCTCAAGCAAGTGATGAAAATAAAGCGAAAGAAAACTTTTCAGAGGAAGAAACAATAATACAGCTACCTGAGAAGATATTCATTATGGATTGTTTTGTGTCCACCAAAAATGTGTGTCAGCTTGGCTAGGCCATGATTTCTAGTATTGTCTGGTTGTTCTCCACTTTGTGATGTGATGTAACAATCCTATGTGTTGTAAATCCTGACTTCTATGACATTTACGAATCAGTATTAGAGGCAGCTATGTTAATGAGGCAGGACACAATCTACAGGATTAGGTTGCATCTTAAATCAAACTTTTGAGATATAAAAGGGAGAAACGAGCAGAGACAGGAGGAAATCCTACCACCAAGAAAGAAGAACCAGGATTGGAGAATGTCCTTTAGATCTGAGGTCCCTGCACTGAGAAACTCCTGGATTCAGAGGAAGATCGATGGTAAGAATCTTCCCCAGAACTGACAAAGAAAACCTTCCCCGGTAGCTGACACCCTGTATTTGGCCTCCCAGCCTACTAGGTTGTGAGAAAATAAATTTCTGTTTGTTAAATCCATTCACTTGTGGTATTTTTGTTATAGCAGCACTAGATAGCTATGACAGAATTTGGTATCAGGAAAGGGGTGTTCCTCTAACCAAAAACAAAACAAAAAACCAATCCCATTGCTGTTGAGTTGATGATGACTCATAGGAACCCTACAGGACAGAGTAGAACTGTCCCATAGAGTTTCCAAGAAGTGCCTAGTGGATTTGAACTGCCAACTTTTTGGTTAACAGCTATAGCGCTTAACCACTATGCCACCAGGGTTTGCTCTAACAGATATCTAAAATGTGGAAGCAGCTTTGAAATTGTGAATGGGCAGAGGCTGGAAAAGTTTTAATGTGCCTAATAGTAAAACCCTAGATTGTCTTGAAGAGACTGTTGATGGAATTATGGACATGAAAGGCAATTCTGGTGAGGGTTCAGAAGGAAGTGAAGAGAGCTGCTACACTGGAGATGGTGCAGACAGTGAAAAGTAGCAACAGAAAAACAGCAGCAGAACCAGGAGACTGGCATGAGATGAAGGGGGAGACAACCAACAAAGCAAGAGAGCTGAGTGACTTTGGGCAGAGACTTACTGGTAGAGTGGGGTGCCTCTGGGCACTTATTGGTAGAGCTAAAGAGCTTTGTAACATTTGCCTGAGCAGGGCAGAAGCCAGGCCAGCCCAAAAAGCCCTAGGGGCCAAGAGGCCAAGGAACCAGGAAGCAGAAGATGAAGAGAAAAGGCACAAGGAAAGCAGACCTGCCTCAGTCTCAAATGGTAGGGCCAAGACCTCTGGGGTCTCAAAGGGCAGAACCACAACCTGCTGGATCTCAGAAAGTGGGGCCACAGCCTCGTAGGTTTCACAGAGTGAGATCTTCACCAATTAAGTTCTGGAGTATGGGGCTGCCATTCATGACAGCCAGGGGAATGGGGCTAGAGCTGCTTTCCAAAATTGAGGAAGCAGAGCTGCCATGCCCAAGAGGCAGAAGAACAGGGCCTGCCAGGGCCAAAGGGGTGGGATCTCCACTCAGGTGGATTAGGAGAATGGGGCTGCCCAAAGCCAAGGGAGCAGAGCTTCCATTCCGGTGAACGTGGAAGATGGAGCTGAAGCCCAGGGTCAAGGTGCCTCCATCCTGAAGCCAGAGAGCATGTCCAACACCCAGAGCCTGTAGGGCAGAGCCATTGCCCAGATGGTCCCAAAGAACAGAGGATTATTTTCAAACTTTGAGAGCTAGTGTAATGCGTTCTGCTTGGTTTTGGACTTGTTTGGGGCCTGTTATCCCTTCTTTCCCTCCAATTTCTCCCATTTTTAATGGAAATGTCTAGCTTGTGCCTTTTCCACCATTGTACTTTGGAAACAGATAACTTATATCCTGGAGCCTTAATGATACACTGGTTAAGAACTTGGCTGCTAATCTAAAGGCCAGTAGTTCGAATCCACCAGCTTATCACCCTCAGACACCCTTTTAACCTGGAACTGAAACCACTCCCAGAGGTCATCTTTCAGCCAAGTAATAGATTGGCCTATAAAATAAACAATAATGTCCCTGAAGAATGTGCTCCTTAGAATAATCATCTATACCAGACTAAACAGGCAATTTGTGCAAATGCAGAGATGAGAAGGCAAGGATGGTCAGGGAAACTCAAGGGATGGAAATGAGGAAGGCAGGATGAAAATGGGGAGAATGCTGACAAATTAAGGGATAGCAACCAATGTCTTGGAACAATCTGCATATGAATTGTTGAATGGGAAACTAATTAGCTGTGTAAACTTTCACCAAAAACACAATAAAATGTTAAAAAAAAAAATCTCAGTAGGGATTTTGTAGAAATTGACCAGCTGATTCTATAATTCATAAGGAAATTCAAAGCACCTAGAATAGACAAAACAATTTTGATAAAGAAGAATAATGTTTGAGAATTTATGTTATGCTACAGGCTGCAAAATATATTATGAAGTTTAAGTTACCAAGACGATGTGGAATAGGCATTGAGAGAGACAAATAGATCAGTGGAATAGAATAGAGTGAAAAACAGACCTACATGTTATACATGCCACACCATGAGTGAATCTGAAAACAATTATGCTGAGTAATAGAAGCCGGACAAAAAAGAATATATATTGTGTGCTATTTTCAATATACAATTCTTGAAAACGCAAACGAGTGTAATGACAGAAAGCAGATCTATGGCTGCCTGGTGATGGATGGAAAAAAGTGCTGTGAGGGAGGGATTACAAAGGAGCATGAGATAAATTTGGGAGTAGATACAGTCTTTTTTCTTTTTGTATTTTGGTGTTGGTTTCACAAATGAATACATTTATCAAACTTATGTAACTATGTTTTAAACATATGTTCTTTATTGGATGTTATTACACTTCAATAAAGATGTTAAAAATGTGATAAGATATTGAACGGGCAATCATAATGGTTTAACTTGGCAAAAAGACAGATATTTGGAATTGATATTGAGCTGGAAAATCGTATGAGCATATGCTTTTCACAGACATATAACCTTACTAGAAAATCTTTTGGAGATCAGGTTACACCTTTCGAAATTACAGAAAAGAAACAAGTCACTTACTCTTTTTCTTCATGTATAATCCTCCAAACAGTCCAGATGGGTTTAAAAAAAAAAAAATCTTTTACATTTTCCTGTGTTTGGAGATGATAGAGCAGGTTCAAGGTAGATGTATAGAAAATTTAAAAACGCTAAGGAAAAGTCTAATATTGTTTCAGGGTTTTAACAAACAATGTAATTTTTACCGGGTCTCAAAAATTTGATATATATTGTGGAATAATTGGACCCCTGGCAGTGCAGTGATTAAGAGCTTAGCTGCTAACCAAAAAGTTGGCAGTTCAAATCCACCAGCCTCTACTTGGAAATCCTATGGGGCAGTTCTACTCTGTCCTATAGGCCCGCTATGAGTCGGAATTGACTTGACGGCAAAGTTTTTTTTTTTTTTTTTTTAATTATAATTACTAATCTCCCTGACACTCAGGAAAAAAAAAGTTTAATGTTTGTTTTAAATACCCAAGGGATCAATAAGAGTGTCAATATATTGCCAACAAACATGTACTTAGTAATTGTTTCTTCCCTTTAGGGTCCAACTACTGGGGTGAAGGAATCCTAAGGGGCACTTTTGGTCATGATCATCTCTTATAGACTCCACAAATGAAAACAAAATTTCCCTTTAAAAATAGTGAACAAATAGGATTACTGTTTGTTCTCCGCCTGATTGGTCTTAAACTGTTACCCTTCATCAATACTTCTCAAATTCTTATGCAGAATAAACTCCACCTTTTTACTAGGATCAGCAAGATGCTGGGCTGTTAATATTTGATGATAAAATTATCTTGAATCTTGTGTGTGTGTATATCATGTATTATGGGAGGCCAAAGAAAAAGTCATAAAGAACCATCAACACTTTCCCTGATGAAATTATTCAGGTAAGTTACAAAAATTTGACCTGACTTTGGTAAGATCCCGGTTGTAATTGAATTTTGAGAAGTGATTAAAAATTTGTATTACTCTTACTCTCTTACTGATGGAGCTATTGTTTTGTCCAATAGACAAGGTCGAGCAGGCAGACACAAGAGTGCATTTCTCCTTCCACTGGTTGTATATTTGTTCTTCTGTCCTCAACCTCCTGGCTTTCCTCCTCATGACAAGCCCATTTGTATAAATAATGCCTCTCATTTGTATTTTAATTTGAAGTTCACAGAGCATTCTCATATGCATTAAATAATATTACAATATACAATGTAGAGGCGGGCCAGAAATTTCTCTTTTACGAAAAGGATACTGACATTAGTCTACTTATCCAACATCTTTAAGTTAGCAAACGTCCAATCTATGAATGAAAACTCAAGTGACTGACTTCTATATGACTCATAAATTGCTATCTTTAGAGTTAGGAATGATAGCCTTCCCCACTTCACGCTTTCTCAAAGGTGAATTCAGAAGCTAGACTAGAAAGTAAAAGGACCAAGCTTCTAACGTTGTCTCTAACATTTATTTCAACTAATCAATATTTGCCTGTGCTCGTGATTCTGGGATGAGAAATCTATTCCAGGACATTCAGTAAATCAACTTATTCTACTAAAAAATATCAAATGTTTCTTTTTTGCAGCTTGAACATCCTGACTTCCCAAACTTACTTCTTTAAACATCCATGCTCCTCAGAGATGCATCACTCAGGGCTGATGGAGAGGCTAAAGATCTAATGCCTTGTCGAGGAGAGAAAGAGCAAACCATTTTTTTGTTACTGAAACAGTCCACAGACAAATATGCTTGTTTATGTATATTTATAAGTACATGAAAATTAGAACATGACACTTAATTGAATCGTGTTCCTGTTTGTGGTACTGTATATAAGAAAAGAAACCCTGTTGGAGTAGTGGTTAAGAGCTATGGCTGCTAACCAAAAGGTCACCAGTTCAAATCCACCAAGCACTCCTTGGAAACTCTATGGAGCAGTTCTATTCTGTCCTGTAGGGTTGTTATGAGTCACCGTCAACTGGACGGCAGCGGGTGATTTTTTTTTTTTTTTTGTATTTAAGAAAAGACAGAATGTGAAGAATTGAAAGCAAACAAAGCAAAGTCAAAGAATTGAAAGGAAATATCATTTTGTGTCTGTTTGGTTTTGTTTCTTTATTTAGTTATTAGGAACCAATAAGGAGCAGATAGTGTGCAGAAGTCAATGTGTAGGTAGAATTTGCTGGATGAGAGAAGAAATAGTACAGAGTCTCCACTAGGTATCAGATTCTATAGTAGAAGTTCCCAAGACATTATGAGAGATGCCCTGTTGGACTACTACTCTGGATATATAGCAGTAAGGAGTACTGTATTGTTAAGAAAATAACGGGTAACTGTCATGTTTGTTTGCCAACTTTGCCCTCTTCCCACAAGGTATTTTTGTAAGCATTGCCATGTCAGTTTTTATTTGTTTTTTGCATGTTGCTGTAAAAAAAAAAATCAGTGCATCATGCTTCCGAAACCTCATGGGAGGATGGCAAGGTTGGCAAACAAAGGTAGAAGGTGTGTATTTTTGCATAAAAATTTCAAGGAGGTAAATAAATGATAAGGAATAGGAAGAAAATCAAGATGAGGATTGAAAATATCCTGTCTAGCTCAATTTTTGGTAATAACAAGCAAAATGATACTGCAAAAAATTTATCCAGAGTGTACCATACACCAAGCTCTGTTGTAAGGTCTTTGCATGCATCATACCTGGTTGAAAGCATCCAGCACCATGGTTTTAAATACCATATATGTGCTGATGACTCAGAAAATGATGTTCCATCCAGACCCCTTACATGAACTCCAGGCTCAGGTATCCGATTTCCTCTTACGTACATATCTATTTGGTTATCTCACAGGCATCTTAAACTTAATTAATAAGTACAAAGCAGAAAAATACCTGTAATTGTTAGGTAGATTTTCTACTCACAGCACATCCATGTGACAGAGTAGAACTGTCCCACAGGATTTCCACTGCTGTATTTTTTTTTTTTTAATCTTTAAAAAAGCAGACTGACACATCTTTCTCAAACAGAGAGGCTGGTGGATTCAAACTGCTGGCTTTTCTGTTAGCAGCCAAGCATTTTAACCACTAAGCCACCAGCACTCCTTTTTCAAGACTCCTTATATCTAAAATAAGATTCAAATTTTTCCCAAGATGGTTCTGGCTACTAGCTCTATCCACAAACTCCACCCCTTGCTCTATCCACTGCTGCCGCGTTGGCCTCCTGGCTATCTGTCAGCATGCCAAGCATGTTCTGTCTCATAGCCTTTGCACTCGATGTTCCTTCTGCCTGGAACAACCTTCTACCAGTTACAGGTGTGGCTGTCTCTCATTCATTCAGGTCAGGTCAAGACTCAGATTAAATGTCACCTGTTTAGAGATTCGTCCCTTGCTACCCTCCCTAATTATCAATCTATTCTTGCACCACTTCCTTTTCTTTGTATTTCTCACTACTTGGCTCTAAATTTTACATCTGTTTGCTTGTGTTTAGAAAGCAGGAATTTGTTCATTCAATATTGTCTCTTCGGCATATAGAATACCCTCAACAGAGAGCTGTTGAGCGAATAAATGAATGAGCCATTATATAACCTATATATGGCAGGAATTAGTGTTTACTTTATGGATGAAAAATGGTGTTTATATAGGAGAAGTAACATATTCTGGGACACATAGCTAGAAGTAATGTATTTGGTGTCACATAATATTTCTTACATCTGAATGATAACAAGGATAGAAGCAAGGTAAGGTGTTTCATGCTTGAAAATAAATCTAGTTTTATTTGACTTCAAAGCCTGAGCTCTTTACCACTCTACAATATGTAAAACACACTGATAAAAAATTATATGACATACGCTTTAAGAGAGTTACAAAGTGACTTTGGCAAGAAGGAAGAAGTCAAAGCCAAAACATTTCCGACAGAATCAGAAGGAGTTTCATGGAGGATAAGACCTTTAAAATGGCTTTGAAAAAAGGTGGGGTTTTGCCTGGTGGTTGAAACAGGCATAGGAATATGAGCAAAATTAATAGAGAGAAAAGTGGAGGAGTCTGGAAAACACTGGTAGGTCTGCTTTGACTAGGCAGAGCAAAGTTTCAAAAATGGTAGGGAATAAGGCTGCTCACATCATACCCAAGGAACCTAGAAGCAATATATTATTTTTCACAAGACCTCTATCCAATTGCTACCGTTTTTACCGGCTCCTACCTAGTCTTTGTATTTTGAGTCTTATTTCATCCCAGTGTTTTAAACTAACTGGAGTCCTATTTTCTTACTATTCTCCTTACTCTATTCAAAGAGGAAATGTTTTTATTTCATATCAAAGTCGAAGTGCTAAAAGAATGAGTTGGCATGCTCAATATTTTCTGTTCTGGGTGTGGTGGTGGTTATGGTGGTGGTTGGTATTGCTAATTCCTGAGAGTCATTTTTTCACAGGATAACTTGCATGTACGCAAGTGTGCTCATGTTCATCTTTCCTTTCATTTTTTTCTGTCTTAAGGGTCTTGAAGGAACAAAAAGATTTTTCTTAAACTTGAATATAAAGTGTTTTCAGTGCTTATCAAAATCTAGGATATACTACTATAATACTCTTGTACTGAAAACAGGAAGAAAACATGAAGGAAAATGATTTAACAGTAATATTAATAAAAGCAATGTAATAACAAAAGCTGTATAGAAAATGCCATGAGAGTTCAGATTCAGAAGAAAAAAATTGATTTACAGGGTGCATTGGTTTTTTAATGAACTAGACAATTAACGAAGTTTGCCAAAACGATACGTGACTTTGGGAAATTTACATAAAGTCATCAACTAAAAGGTTGTTTGGCAGTTCACTTCCACCCAGAGGCACCTTGGAAGAAAGGCCTGGTGATCTACTTCCAAAAAATCAGCTACTGAAAACCTTATGGAGCACAGTTCTACTCTGACACACATGGGGTAACCATGAATCAGATTTACTTGATGGCAACTGGTTTGTTTTTTTGATAAAACAAGTAATAACACGGTCTTCAAGGTAAGCTTTACAATTTAGAGCAAGTAATTTTTTTTTAATTAAAACCCCTCTCTCCCTCTTTCTTTCTCTCTCAGTCAATATGTAACATATAAAAAAGAAATATTTCATAGGGTTGTTATGAACATTAAATGAATGTATATATATTTCATCTGACTTCAAAGCCTGAGCTCTTTACCTGACGGTGTATATATATATATATATATAGTTATTGTTGTTGTTGGTTGCCACTGAGTCGATTATGACCTTTCAGAAGTAGATTGCCAGGCATGTCTTCTGAGGCACCTCTGGTGATTTTGAACCACCAATCTTTTGCACCACCCAAGTATGTATACGTACATACATACCAAAATACATATATAAAACCAAACCCATTGTAGTCGAGTTGATTCCAACTCATAGTGACCCTATAGGACAGAGTAGAACTGCCCCATGGAGTTTTCATGGAGCACCTGGTGGATTTGAACTGCCAGTCTTTTGGTTAGCAGCTGTAACACTTGATCACTATGCCACCAGGGCTTCCAAAAAAACCCACTGTCGTCACTTTGACTCCAACTTACAGTGACCTTACAGGTCAGAGTAGAACTGCCCCACAGGATTTCCAAGGAACAGCTGGTGGATTTGAACTGCCAACCTTTTGGTTACCAAACAAGCTCTTAACCTCTGTGCCACCAGGGCTCATATATATATATATAATTTCTTCAGTTTCTTTAGCACATGACAACAATTTCCCCTTCTGGTATTGCCTGCTCACTGTCGCCAGCATGGCTAAGGCAAATTCAAAACCAGTAACTCAGAAGGGAGCTGGAAAGTTTGGAGGGAACCCAACATTCTCTATGACTTGGACTCAGGGGCTGAGTGAACAAATTACAGATGTCAAAGCATAAAGAGGACATTCAAGGAACAGGGAAAGGTCAATATCCAAGGCATCAGAAGAGAAAACAAATTGTTGTAGGCAGAAAACCAGCAAAACTGCTCCATGCAATTTCTCTAAAAGCGACTAAATAACAGAAGTTTTTTTTCTTTCTTTCTTTAAAGCAGATTCTAAATCTGATTTTATGGAAACAGAATGATTATCGCCTCTAAAATTACATGAGAGTAATAAAAACTGAAGCCAAATGAAGCATCACCATCTTGATAAAAGACTTCAATTAAAAGTAGATTTTAAGTCTCTTGGTTTGAAACTTCTGAAATTCTGTCTCAGTTGGAAATTATGTCATTCCTCACAAATTGACAATATTTGTCTGATGACAATCTCTTCCCCAAACAACTCAACTTACCACAACTTGGAGAAGAATGGATATAGGAAATCATTCTTCTGTAAATGAGTTTATCCTTGAGGGATTAACAGATGAGCCAGGGCTTCAAATCCCCCTCTTTCTCCTGTTTCTCTTCATCTACATCATCTCCATGGCAGGAAACTTGGGCTTAGTTTTTTTAATCAGTATCAGTTCTCAGCTTCACACCCCCATGTATTATTTTCTCAGTAATTTGTCCTTCATAGATCTCTGCTACTTTTCTGTCATAATCCCCAAGATGTTGGTGAACTTCATGTCAGAGAAGAATTTCACCTCCTTTCCTGAGTGCATGGTCCAGCTCTTTTTCTTCTGCTTCTTTGGTATTGATGACTCTTACATGTTGACAGCTATGGCATATGACCGTTATGTTGCCATCTGTAACCCCTTGCTCTACAATATCACCATGTCCCACAGAGTCTGTTTTCTACTCATCACTGTTGTGTATATAGTAGGGGCTATTGGGGGTTTGGTTCACACCAGCTACATATCTAGTCGTTCCTTCTGTGGAACCAATGTCATTCACCATTACTTCTGTGACATCCTTCCTCTTCTGAGTATCTCTTGCTCAAGAGATTACACCAAGGAGCTTTTGGTGATGATTTTGGTTTCATTCAATGTATTCATATGTGCTATAGCTATCTTCCTCTCTTATGCCTTCATCCTTTCCAGCATCCTATGTATCCACTCAGCTGAAGGCAGGGCCAAAGCCTTCAGTACCTGCAGCTCCCACCTTGCCGCTGTTGGACTCTTGTATGGCTCCACCATCTTCATGTATTTCAAACCACCATCTGTCAGTGACACAACCCAGGAGAAGGTGGCCTCTGTGTTTTATACCACAGTGATTCCCATGCTTAATCCCCTGATCTACAGCTTAAGGAACAAAGATGTCAAGGATGCCCTGAAAAAGATTCTGACTAATGGGATATTCTCCAAGACTTTGTAGAAAAAGCACTACTAAAAATAGCTTTTATTTTGTCTTTTGTTTATGGTTATTTGTGAGAGTGGCTAATTACTTTCAAGTCCAGCCACAATAATATAAACTTCAATGTCTGTACTGTTTATTTTTGAGATCCTTATTTCCTTGTTTAGTGCCTTTCTTCCAACACAATGTTCTGCTGCTACTCGTAAGGTTTTCATTGGTTAATTATTTTCAGAAGTAGAATGCTGAGTCCTTCTTCCTAGTCATTCAAAAGCAAAGATGTCAGCTTGAAGACTAAGGTGCCCTTGACCCAAGCCATGGTATTTTCAGTTGCATCATATACATGTGAAAGCTAGAAAATGAATAAGGAAGACCGAAGAAGAATTGATGCCTTTGAATTGTGGTGTTGGTGAAGAATATTGAATATACCATGGACTGCCAAAGAACGAACAAATCTGTCTTGGAAGAAGTAAAACCAGAATGCTTCTTAGAAGCAAGGGTGGCAAGACTACTTCTTACATACTTTGGATACATTGTCAGGAGGGATCAGCCCCTGGAGAAGGACATCATGCTTGGTAAAGTACAGGGTCAGGGGAAAGGGGGAGACCTTCAACAAGACGGATTGACACAGTGGCTGCAACAATGGGCTCAAGTATAACAAAGATTGTTAGAATGGAGCAGAACTGGGCAGCATTTCATTCTGTGGTACACAGGGTCACTATGAGTCGGAGCCGAATCGACGGCATCTAACAACAGTAACTTTCAACACACAGATTCCTTTCATTCTTCCTAACCTCTTAGTCACTAATGGAACAGTCTTCGTACTTCCTAGCTTGCTGTCTTCTCACCTACTGGTCTAAGCTTAGGTAGCTTTTTTCTTTCTTTTCTTCGTTTCTGCTTTTACTTCAGATCCCTTCCTTTGTGTAATTGTTCTTAAATGAAGACTCCTGATCAAATATAGAATAAAATTTTAAGATATAATAGTGAGTGAATGTGTAACTCCCCTCAGAAATGTTTGCATTTTAATACACTACAGGGTTCTGAAACGAACAACTCTTAAAAATTCAAGGAAATTTAATTTCTAGTAAACAAGAAACATAGCATCCTCATAAGATTTCCAGACATTGTTATAACCATTGAAGATAAGATCTATCTTGTGACAGTCTGAAATGAAGTGAAGATTGAGGTAGGGACTAGCAGAAAGAGACAAAATGATTTTTAATTGTTATTTTAATTTTTATGTAGCATCTTTTTTTTCCCAGCTTGTTGCATCCTTTGATGTATATTTCTTCCTGTGGAATCTCAAGATTACCTCCTCTAGAATGATGTCCTTAGTTGTCTACTATCTAAAAAAACTATTTAGTCTCTAATTATTCAGAATAAATTCTGATCTTCACTACATCATTACAATTCATTCATTCATTCAATAATTAATTACTGGGCAACTATGTGCCAGACACTGCTCAAGATGCTGT
Organism: Loxodonta africana; assembly: GCF_030014295.1. NCBI lineage: Eukaryota > Metazoa > Chordata > Mammalia > Proboscidea > Elephantidae > Loxodonta > Loxodonta africana. The sequence continues at coordinate 71,015,655 of NC_087356.1, forward strand.
GGATACAATAATGCACAAAAGCAGACAAAAATCTCTACCCTCATGAATAGCAAATAATGAAGACATGAACAAGACTTTGTTATATAGACAAGGGTGTAACAGTTATATAATAAACTAAAGCAGAGAAGGGGGTTAATGTGCTGAAGCAGCAGAGGTTTGCTCTCTAAACACAAAGATTAGATGCTAAGAAAGATGATATTTGTGTAGAAATCTGATGGAGGTGAGAATCAAACTATGTGTTTTTCCAAAAGAAGAAAATTTCAGGCAGAGAAATAGCAAATGCTGTCTCTAAAGCAGGAGTACCTTCAGTCACATTTAAGGAAGAAATCTGGAAAGTGTGCTCAGAGCAGAGATCAAGGGCAGAGTGATAGTAGGTGATATTGGAAAGATAGTTGGATGAGGTGGTACAGATCTTGTAGGGCTTCACAGGAAAGTTTAACAGCTTTGATTTTCATTGTAAGTGAAAAGAGAAACCATTGGAGGCTTTGGATAGAAAAGTGACTTGATTTTATTCATGTGAAATAGAACTGTTCTGCCTCTGTTCACTGAAAAGGCCTAAAAGTAATGAAATTCAGGCAATAAAAACAATACTTATTGCCCAATGGCATTTGATTTCTAGATATCATTACCCACTAAAGGAAACCAGAGCTTCATGGAAAAATGATAGACCCCAAAATGGGACATGAAAAATTAAAGATGAGTCTGGAACATCTTAACATTCCATAAAGTAAGTGCCCAAGACTTATGGAAATGCATCAAAGGGACAATTAGCTTCCTATGAAGGAACTCCTATTGGCCATAATTAGGACAATAGGAGCATGAAAATGAATATTAGGAATGGCTTGTAGAATTCATAAGTCCATACTAAAAAAAGGTATTAGGGTAGAAGAACAATGCAGGCACAAACTCTTAAAGTATTACTTATTAATAACAAAGGGAAAACAGGCATCCTTAAAATGATAAAATTTGGTGAAAACCATCTAAAACAAGTTATTAAAGTTAACCACCAATAACAGGACACCTTGACATCATGTGTCTTCTGATGTGATTTTCTGAAAAGAACACAGTATCACCTATGTAGTCATCTGGGAGAAAAAAAAAGCTTAATTTGAATCTCATGATAGGCAAAAAATAAGACAACTCCAAAATGAGAGAAAACTGTAAAATAACTGACCGTGGTTCTTTTGAATGACAATATCACAAAAGACAGAAAACATCTAGGAATAACTAGTTAATTAATACAGATTAAAGAGACATAACAACTAAGTGACATACTTGATTAAATTCTGGCTTTAAAAAGAAATGTAGTACATTATTGGGACAAGTGAGTAAATTTGAATGTAGATTATATATTCAAGTATACAATTGCATCAATGGTAAATTGTCTGAGTCTGATAATTGTATAGTGGTTATGTAGAATATCTCCATTCTAAGGAGACATGTACTGAAGTATTTAGGGATAAAGTATCCTGATTTCTGTACCCATCTCTCAAATGGTACAGTCTACATGTATCTAAGGATATGTGTTTGTGTATGTGTGAGTGTGCATGTGTGTTAATGCATGCACTCACCTATGTAGGGGGTGTGATGTGGAGAGAGGGAAAAACAAATATGGCAAAATGTTAATATTTGGTAAATACAGGTAAAGAATATGTAGATGATCATTGATCTAATCTTGCAATTTTTCTAAAGATTTTAATTTATTCACAATAATAAACAGAAGACAATATAATCACTCTGCTCTACTCCATATGAAATCTGGTATAATATGTCTGAAATCAGGGAGATAAGTAAGGAATCTATTACATTCATCCAGGAGAGAGATGAAATTGGCTTTGTCTAGGGTAGGAACAGAGGAGGCAGTGAAAAGAGGTGGGAGTCTAGATACGTTCTGAATATTAAGAGATTATTATTAGTTGGTGGATAGGGTGTGGGTTGTTAAAGAAAGAGAATAATAGAAAATGACTCTCAGCAACTGGAATGATAGAGCTGCAATTTCCAAAAATATGGAAGACTGTAGAAGGAACTGGTGTGGTCATACATATGATTACCCACATGTAACGATCATGTCTTTCTTACAAAAACAAAGAGTTTTGTATATTTTAATTGTATATCAGCTCAAATAACTAAAAAAAAAAAATTGAAAAATAAAAATTATTCTAGATTTCAAGAAAGAGATCAAACAGTACCAAAAGAACTAAGGAAGGTGAGAAGATTATGGCTGATGATAGTCTTAGTTGCACACAGGAATGTGTTACTCAAATAGTTTTTATATTCAACATGGAGCTCTTCTCCTGCAAGCAGATTGGGATCAAAACTAGGCTAAATACATAAAAGATGGACCAATATCGAAAACAGGAGAAAGATAAAATTGAAATAACGTACTCTCTTTCTATTGTTTTGGGTCTTCAGTCAAAGGAATCAGGGAAAACCATTGTACTGGGATGTAGGAGATCAGGACTGGTCTGCTCCAAAATAGCTCTGCAGTCAAACTTGGGTAACAGTACGTATCTTTGGGATTTAGATTATTTATTTTCTGTAAATTCTGTAAGTTTTGTTCTTTCTTCCAGAGTCCTAGGAACAAATATACCCATCTTCTACCCTATGAATTCATAGAACCCTCAACTTAGCATTTGTAACACTTTTTGCAATAGTAATTTAACACAACACTGACAATATTTGGGTAATGTCTGTCCACTTTTCTATGACAACAGCAAACAAACTCATTGCATGGGCTCAATAGCAGAATTGGGATAAAAGAGGACAGGATCAGTGAACTTGAAGACAGAGCAAGAGAAATTAGTCAATCTGAACAACATGGAGGAAATAGACTGAAAAAAAATTAGAGTAAAAAGGACTGAGGAACAATATCAAAAGATCTAATATTTATGTCATTGGAGTCCCAGAAGGCAAGAACAAAGATTGTGGGGTTGAAAAATGTCAAAGAAACACTGGATAAATTATTTTCCAAATTTAGCAAAAGATTTATACGTACAGATTGTAAAAGCTGAGTGAACTATAAACCCAAATGATCACACAACATAATATACCATAGTGAAACTTCAGAAATTAAAGACAAAGAAAAATTGTTAAAGACAATTAGTGAAATGGCACGTTACTCAGAGGGCAACAACAATTTGAAGGACAACACATTTCTCCTCAGAAACCATGGCTGCCAGAAGAAAGTATCACTGCATTTTTCAAGTGCTGAAAGAAAATTACTGTCAGCCTAAAATTCTATACCCCATGAAAATCACTTTCAGAAATGAAGTGCAAATCAAGAGATTGTCAGACCAAGGCATATAAAAGAATTTCTTACCAACAGACCTACCCTAAAAGAATAGCTAAAGGAAGTTTTTAAAGCAAAATGAAGATGATAAAAGAAGAAAATTTGGAACATCAGGAATGGAGGAAGAACAAGAGGAACGGTAAAATAATGCACAAAGATAATAGACTCCCTTTTGCATTTTGTAAACTGTGTTACCAAAAGTAAAAATTATTGCCTGGTGTCAAAATTAATGTGTGTAGATGAAATATTTAAGACAAATATAAAGGATGGAAGTTAAAGGAATCTAAATGGAGATAAGGTTTCTACATTTCATTCCAAGTGGTATAATGTCAAAGAAACACAAGTAAATTGTGATAAAATATCTAAGTGTAATGCGATATCAAGAGCATCTCCAGAGGGGGAAAAAAAAGGGAGAGAGAAAAAAAAAAAAAAAGGAACACAGCTATACTAAACAAACAAACAAAAAACTATAGATAGATCAAAATAGAATTCTAAAATACATGTGTGTAACCTGCAGGAAGTCAGAAAAGGAAAATATAGTTATGACAAGTAGAGGACATAATCAGAAAACAATAAAACAACAGTCTTTGTCACTAACATATGAATAATTACAGTAATTGTATTTAGAAACACCATAAAGTAAAAAGTGATTTTTGACAAAAGCAAAAAGCAGTACAATGGGGAAAGGATAGCTTTTTCAACAAAAGGTGCTAGAACAATTGCATTAGGTAATCCATAGGGTAAAAAAGTGATTATCAACCCAAACCTAACAAGTTATACAAAAGTTAACTCAAAATGAATCATAGATTTAAATGAAAAATATAAAATTATAAAACTTTTAGTGGAAATTACAGGAAAAATTCTTTAAGATTTCAGGCTAGGCAAAGAGTTCTTAGACATAACACCAAAAGCACAATCTATAACAAAAAATACTAAACACTACTTAGTGAAAATTAAAAACTTCTGCTTTGTGAAAGACCTGTTAAGCAGGTGAAAAGACAAACTACAGAATGAGAGAAAATATTTACAAACCACACATGTGAAAGTAGATTTATATCTAGAATATATACAAAGTATTCTCAGAACTAAGTAGTTTTTTTTTTTTAATCCAAATTAAAAAAATAAAATAAAAGAAGTTAAGATACATTTTACCAAAAAGGTCCACTGATGACTAATAAACACAGGGATAGAAATTTAACAACAGCTCAAGCAATTGCAGTCATGGGCATTTATCCAGAGAAATGAAAATTTATGTCCAACAAAAACCTGGACACAAATGTTCGTAGCAGCTTTATTAACAATAGACAAAAACTGGAAATATCCCAAATGTCCTTTAATGGGTCAATGATTAAACAAACCATGATACAGCCATACAATGAGTCCTACTCGGCAAAAAAAGGAACGGACTATTGATAGATCAAACAGCTTGAAGAGATCTCAAGGGTATTATGCTGAGTGAAACAAAAAAAAAGCCGATTTCAAAAGGTTACATACAGTATAATTCTATTCATATAACATTCTTGAAATGAGAAAATTATAGAACTGGGGAAAATAATAGTGGTTGCCAGTTATAATGGGTTGTATTGTGCCCCCCAAAAATATGTGTCAACTTGGTTAGGCCATGTGTGGTTGTCCTCTGTTTTGTGACTTTCTTACATGTTATAAACCATAATCTCTGCCTGTGATTAAAAGGATTAGGGTGGGATGTAACACTCTTGCTCAGGTCACCTCTCTGATCTAACTAACGTCAAGGGAATTTTCCTGGAGTGTGGCCTGCACCATCTTTTATCTTACAAGAGATAAAAGGAACAGCAAGCAAGCAGAGAGTTGGGGACTTCATACCACCAAGAAAGCAGCTCCGGGAGCAGAGTGTGACCTTTGGACCTGAGGTTCCTGCACTGATATGCTCCCAGTCCATGGGAAGATTGATGACAAAAACATTCCTCCAGAGCCAATAGAGAGAGAAAAAGCCTTTCCCTGGAGCTGATGACCTGAATTTAGACCTGTAGCCTACTAGACAGTGAGAGAATAAATTTGTCTTTGTTAAAGCCATCCTCTTGTGGTACTTCTGTTATAGAAGCACTAGACGACCAAGACACCAGGGATTAGGGTTACAGGGTAGAGAGTAGGGAGTGGATGTGCATCAATAAAGAAGCAGAACAAGGGACTTTCTTTGTGGTGATGGAACTGTTCTGTATCGTGATTGTCGTGGTGGTTACATGAATCTGCACGTGTTGATGAAATCACACAAGGGAGGAATAGTAGAATAAATATTTCAGAAGACAAAACCAATGATGTGGAAAGCAACTTATGCAATTCTCCTGCAACACATCTCAGATAAAAACATGACTTGGGAAATGCGAAAGGAAAATAAAGAGTTAAGAATGCATTCCATAAGATGGAACATCTTCCTAATAGAAATTACAGAAAGAATGGAAGAGGAATATAGAGGGGAATCAGTAAATAAGAAAAGAAACACAAATGCTAGAAGGAAACATTCAAGGTGGAAAGCTCGAAACTTTAGTTTGAAAAAAAAAAAGAAAAAATTTTTTTTCTTTTTTAGTTTGGAAGAGACCATCAAATGCAGAGCAGAAATAATGAAACAAAAAAGTGACACAACTAGTCATGAACTCCAAGATGAGGAGAACATTTTCCAAGCCTCCAGAGAAATAACATGCTATCTACCAAGGAATGTGAATTAGACTGACATCATACTTCTATTAGCAACACCATGACCCATCAGTTACTATGGCAAAGGCTACAGGTGCATAACGAAATGTATGTTCAATCCAGGATTTTATTTCCAGCCCAACTATTATCACCTTGTCATTCTCTGAATGTAAAGCACTAAAATATAAAATTAGCTAGAAGATACACAAAAGAGGCAGCCTTCTGAAGAATTATTCAGATTAAGAGGAAAATAAAATGAAAGTTAACAAAAAATGATACAGAAAACATTATTTTAAATTAAAACCCGTGTAAGAAGTACAGAGATACAGACAGAGCCTTCAAACTTTATTACACTAAGCAAATATTGGATATAAATTAAGCATTCAACTTCAGAAAATAGAAAATTAACAAGAAAAATAAGGTCACTAAATAAAAATAAAATCAGGAAATTATCAATTAGAAATTAAATTTTAATAGACTTGATAAATAAGACAAATAGTCTCATGTGTTCTCTTAAAAAAATAATAACAAAGCTCAAGCAGAAATTACCAAGGAAAAATGTAGGTAAATAACTTTAGAAATCAGAAAAGCAATATAATTACAAATACAGTAAAGACTAGAAAATGCATGAGGGCATAGTATGTACATAAAGAATTTGAGATGAATGGTTTTAAATACAAATATAAATTTCCAAAAATGACAAAAATGAGGAATATTTGAAATAACTGGTAATTGTTAAAGAAATAAGAATTTGAGCCCTGGTGGTACAGCAGTTAAGAGCTTGGCTGCTCACCAAAAGATCGGCAGTTTGAATCCACCAGGATGTGGGGCACGTCTAATCTGTCCTATAGCGTCACTATGAGTCAGAATCAACTCAACAGCAATGGAATTAATCAGAATGACAACCCCAGAAAAGGCAGCTTTGGATTTTTCATATGTGATTTCTAGCAAAACTTCAACGGACAGATAATTCCTTCATTATTTACATTCTTCCCAGGCAGGGAAAAAATATGAAAAATTCCTTTGTCAGCACTATAAGCATTTCATAACTCTGAAATTAAAACAGGACTGTCTTAGTCATCTAATGCTGCTATAACAAAAATACCACAAATGGATACCTTTAACAAAGAGAAGTTTATTCTGTCACAGTCCAGTAGGCTAGAAGTCCAAATTCAGTACTCCAGCTCCAGGGGAAGGCTTTCTCTCTGTCTGCTCTGGAGGAAGGCCCTCCTGATGCATGTCTTCTCTTGGTCTGGGAGCAACTCAGTGCAGGAACCTCAGGTCCAAAGGACGCCCCTGGCACTGCTTTCTTGGTGGTATGAGGTCTGCAACTCTCTACTTGCTTCCCTTTCCTTTTATCTCTTGAGAGATAAAAGGTGGTGCAGACCACACTCCAAGGAAACTTCCTTTACATTGGATCAGGGATATGGCCTGAGCAAGGGTGTTACATCCAACCCTAATCCTTTTTAACCACATACAGAGATTATGATTCGTAATACGTACGAAAATCACAAAACGGAGGACAACCATACATGGCCTGACCAAGTTGACATATATTTAGGGGGGACACAATTCAATCCATTACAAGGACAATGTACAAAGAGAAAAATAAGAGAAAGAACAAATAGCCATCATTTGTATTCATGAATATAGATAAAATACTAAATAAAATAATATGTATTATCTTAAAATATATTTATTCTACAACGCAATGAAGTTTCAAAATTGAAAAAAAAAAAGTCCGTCAAAACAATTTATTACATTAATAGACACCAAAAAGTCTTTTGATAAAGGTTGAAAATCTGTTTTTAATCTTAGCAGACAGCCATATCAGAAATTTACTAGGAACACCAAGCTTAATATAAACAACACATTTAACATGAAACCTTTAAGAGATTCTCACTATATCAGGAAGAAGAATGTAGGTTGATTACTTATTAATGTTTATTACTATTATATTTATATTTATTGTTATACTACATTCTATTTGTATATAAATTAAGTATAAATATGTTAAATAGGAAAATATAAATTAAGTGAGAGCAATAACTGTTCTACTCCTGATGGCATTCAAATAAAAATAAGTACACAAAATTCTGGGTATATTTTTACTAAATCCTTTGTTGCAAATGATATTATGTATTTATTTAACATATAAGGAGCCCTGTTGGTGCAATGGTTAAGCACTTGGCTACTAACTGAACCCACCCAGCCCATCTGTGGAAGAAAGACCTGGCCACCTGCTCCCAGAAAGATTCCAGCCTAGAAAACTCAATGGGGTGTTCTATTCTGTAACAAATGGGGTTGCCATGAGTAAAAAAGTGACCTGACAGCACCAACCAACAAGAATTTAACATATAATGTCAAAAATCGATTCGACAGCACCTAGGAACAGCAATTTAATATATATGTATTTTTTTTCTTTTTATATATTTATAGGAGTCCTGGTGGTGCAGTGGTTAAGAGCTATGGCAAGCTATGGCTGCTAACCAAAAAGCCAGCAGATAAATCTACCAGCTTCCCCTTGGAAACCCTGTGGAGCAGTTCTACTCTGTCCTATGGGTGCACTACTTGACAGCAATGAGTTTTTGTTGTTGTTTTTGTTTTATATGTACGTATTATATTTAAGGAAACTCTGATGGCTTAGTGGTTAAGGGCTAAGGCTGCTAAGCAAAAGATCAGCAGTTCAAATCCACCAGGCACTCCTTGGAAACTCTATGGGGCAGCTCTACTCTGTCCTATAGGGTTGCTATGGAGTCAAAATCAACTTGACGGCAGCGAGTTTTTTTTTTTAGAGTTATTATATTTAACGTCTTAGCAGATATGATATGACACTAGCACAGTGATCTGCACATATAAGAACTCAATACATTTAACTCAGGTTAAAGTTGTACTTACAAGGTGTTTGTAATAAAACTCACATTTTGAATTTTACCAAGTTCAAGAGTAAAACATTTGCATAAGTAGATCAAGAAAATCACTGAAATAATTTTCAGGAAATTGAGTTCTGTGTTCAGGAAACATTGTTTAAAAAAGAAGTATTGTTTGAAAAAGTTTAAAAAACTGCTTTTTTGTGAACATATGCAAATAGCTTCTGAAAAAGTGATTAAATTCTATATGCTCTATAGTTTATGAGAAAAATTGGATAAGCGAGAGTAGAACTAAATTGTTAATAACAAATTGATCTGAGCTGTTCAATACTATCAATTCATTGTTTAAATGCCCCCTTACTATCTACTCAGAAACCCTGGTGGCTAGCGGTTAAGTGCTATGGCTGCTAACCAAAAGGTCAGCAGTTCGAATCCACCAGGTGTTCGCTGGAAACTCTAAGGGGCAGTTCTATTGTGTCCTGTGGGGTCACTATAAGTCAGAATGGACTCGACAGCAATGGGTTTTTCTTGTTGGTTTATTATCTACTCAACCTTGTATACCTGGGAAATCCTTTATAGTTATTTTTTTCTATAACAAATTCTCTCTCTCTCCAAACAATAATGAAAATTATAATAAAGTGATTAGTACAGCATTTCGATTGTAAAAGATGACCACTAATAGATGTAGAAACCAAGCCAAGTATTAGAAGCTAATTCTTGTTCAAAGCATCAATGACCTTGGAACCAAAGTCAAAAGCAACATTTCTTTTTCTCCCTTATTCATGTATAAATTCTTATTGACTTGAGCATTTTGAGGTTTAATAAGGAAAGCCTTTGTCATGGATTGAATTATGTCCCCCCAAAAATGTGTGTATCAACTTTGTTAGGCCATGGCTCCTGGTATTCTGTGGTTGTGCTCCATTTTGTGATTGTAATTTTATGTTAAAGAGGATTGGGGTGGGATTTACGAGGTCACATCCCTGATCCAATGTAAAGGGAGTTTCCTTGAGGTGTGGCCTGCACCATTTTTATCTCTTTTAAGAGATAAAAAGAAAGGGAAGCCAGTAGAGAGTGGGACCTCATACCACCAAATAAGCAGTGCTAGGAGCAGAGCCCATCTTTTGCACCTGAGGTTCCTGCACTGAGATACTCCCAGACCAAGAGAAGAATGACTGTTGCATCACGAGGACCTTCTTCCAGAGCCAACAGAGAGAGAAACCCTTCCCCTGGAGCTGATGCCCTGAATTTGGACTTGCAGCCTACTGAACTGTGAGAGAATAAACTTCTCTTCATTAAAGCCACCCACTTATGGTATTTCTGTTATAGCAGCACTAGACGACTAAGACACCTCTGTAGAAATTTATATCAAAGATATATTACTGATGTCTCAGAAGGTCTTCTTTATGTATCTTAAAGAGTACCTAATAATCTTCTCAAGAGAAAAAAGTGCCCGATCTTCTCCAAGGAAATGAAGTATTTAGAGGTGAATTTGAAACCATTCTTTCTTGGAGGCCCAAGGCCAAAGTGTACAAGGCCTAGACTAATCTTTCAAAACCAAACCAAACCCACTGATATCAGATCAATGCTGACTCATAATAGAGACCCTTAAAGTAGAGATTACAACTTGTCCATAGGGTTTCAAAGGCTGTAAATCTTGACAGAAGAAAACTGCCACATCTTTCCCAAGGAGCAGCTGGTGGGTTTGAACCTCCGACTGTTTGGTTAGCAGCCAAGTGCTTTAAGCACTGTGCCACCAGGGCTCTTAGACTAACTCTTAGAGCCTATAACAATGTCTCAAATGTGTGGCTTTGCTTTTGGAGGAGCCAAATGGAGCTCCTTTTAAACTCTGATGAGAAACCCCCTGCCCCCTATAAAACCACATCAAAATCAGGAAGGAAAATATTTAGAAGGAAAATGGTTCTTCCTATTTAGGTCATCACTGGGACTACTTGGACATTTATATTCTAGGAGAATAATTATTAATTGGTCTTAATCATGGTACGAAGAGTTAAAAATCTAAAATCAAGATTTACTATGCTTTTCCATTGGAGCACAGACATGAGGCTGAATCTCTGCTATTGAAGTAAGTGACAGCATCCTTAGGAAACTGTCAAATATCTGTATATGATCATCCTTCAATAATTCCAGATGTGAGTGATGACTCTTTGCTGCATAAAGATCTTTCCTTTTAAGAAGTTAAAGCAAAACTTTAATTCTTAACATTGCAAATGCCAATATTCCAGGAGTGTCATTATTTTGCTTGAAAATATAACCCAGTAATTGCTTTTCTCCTTCTGAGGAGAAGATTGTCCACTGGACTTGTGGTCCTAGGAGAATACCTTGCTCTTACATCTCCCTGGAGATCGAAGACTTCAAACAACAAATCAAAGTAACTCATGCTTACAAAAGCCTTAAATAAGGTTGGAAGAAGGTCTTATTATCACCTCTCAAGACAGAATCACAGAGTTGTGAAATTTTAGAGCTACACCGACTTTAGAGATCTTCAGCCCAACTCCATCCATTACAGAAGAGTAAAGGTGAAATGGCTTCCCCAACGTCGCACACTGAGTTAGTAACACAGCTGAATCAGGTATCCAGCTTTGGAATCTGTAAGAAGGGCTATGTTTCTTCTTTATTTCAGGTGGTTACCATTTGTTTTTGTTTTTGATGTTATAGGCTAATAACATCACACTCTCAACAAGTGCAACCAGATTCTAGACTAGTCAGGTTTGCCATAAATCTAAGTGAATTTAAGTCACATTGCAAAACAGAAAATAAAATGTTAAGTAGGAGCAACAACTCTTCTACTCTGGAGAGCATTCAAGTAAGTACAAATAATCCTGAGCATACTTCTACTAAATTGTTCATCATGAAATGGAATTACTTAAGGAGAATTACAAATTTTTATTTTAATAAAAGTACTGTTGAGCAAAACACATGCGCCTATCACTTAAGCCAACGACACAACTGAAGCTGGAGAAAAGGTGTTTTCTGCTGCCTGTCGGGTGTGCAGTGGACAGAAGGTCTCTTCTTCAATTTCCTCATAATTTATTACTTTCCTAATGTATACCTACAACAGCTTCCAAAGCTCTTCCTAGGGAAACAAAAATATATATATATACATACATAACAAGTACTCATCCATTTGAATCGAAGTACTCCAAGATTAAGTTGAAGACTTTAATTTGGAGCATCCTGGTCTCTGCACTTCCCTTTAAGACCATGAATCTTGACCCTAAGATATACATTCCCTTACCAGTTTCTCTTTGAGGAGTGCTCTGTATTATGTGGGCAACAACAATCTAGTGCACACAAAAGGCCCAACATTAATCCTGAAATAATGTTATTAAGATTTAATAATATCTTGATGTTTCACGTACCAAGGGTTCCAACACTGTAATATGTAAAATAGCTGCCCAGTTCCAAGTTCTTTCAGACACCAATAAAATCTCAGAGGGTACACAAACATTGGCAGCTTTGTCCTGTTGAGATATTTTCCCATTATTTTTATTTTTAAAGATCACATTATATTTATTCTTTGCTTTTGCATAGGCTATGAAGGCCTTGAGTAAAACAGCCCTGACATGAAATATGCTATTCACCACATTGTTATTGACCACCCTTAACTGTTTTAATTTGATAATCAATTTTATCTTCTACCACAGCACTAAAAAAAAAAAAAAAAAATTACTATTTGTGGACAAACAGCTTTCTTACTTTCAGTGATTTTTCTTTTTCTTAGTTGCACATCCCTTGTTTCCTGAAGGAAATGGCCAGACAGAATAATTCCACAGTGACTGAGTTTGTCCTTGAGGGACTGACAGACAGACCAGAACTTCAGCTGCCTCTCTTCCTCCTGTTCCTAGGGATCTATGGTGTCACTATAGTGGGAAACTTGGGTATGATCTTTCTCATCGCTTTCAATTCCAAGCTCCAGTCACCCATGTACTTCTTTCTCGGTAATTTGTCATTCCTAGATCTGTGTTACTCCTCAGTGGTTACCCCCAAACTCCTGGGAAACTTTGTACAGGAAAAAAATGTTATTTCCTATCCTGCATGTATGACTCAGCTGTTTTTCTTTTGTGTTTTTGCGATTGCTGAGTGCTATATGCTGACTGCTATGGCATATGATAGATATGTAGCTATTTGCAGTCCACTGCTCTACAATGTCACCATGTCCCAAAAGATATGCAATGTGCTGGTGAGTGGAGTCTATATCATGGCATCTTTTGGAGCTATGATCCACACTATTTTCATGGCCAGGCTTTCCTTCTGTGAGGACAATATTATCCGCCATTATTTCTGTGACATACTGCCTCTCCTAAAGCTCTCATGCTCCAGTACCTACATCAATGAGCTTTTGGTGATAACTGGGGGTGGATTCAATATGTTGGTAACAACTGTGGCCATCATCATCTCTTATGTCTTTATACTCTCCAACATTCTTCGAATACCCTCATCTGAGAGCAGGTCTAAAGCATTTAGTACATGTGGCTCTCATCTTACAGTTGTTGGAGTTTTATATGGCTCCATGATATTCATGTATTTAAAACCAGCATCCAGCGGTAACATGGCCCAGAAGAAGGTAGCTTCTGTGTTCTACACCACAGTGATCCCTATGCTGAACCCTTTGATCTATAGCTTGAGGAATAAGGATGTAAAGAATGTGCTCAGCAAAGTCATGGTTATGAGGTATGGAATATGGAATGATAGTAACCAGAACCACTAAATTTCATGACAATAGTCTACTTCTTTCTTTTTCTTAACACTAACTTAACTTTCTGTTTCTTAAAATTAAATTCCTTCAATTACAGCTGTTAGATATTACCCTTCTATTGAAGTCAGTGCTCATGCACACACACACACACACACACAAATCTATTCCTTGAGCATACTCTCCCATGATATGAATCATAGGTCCTTGATGAGACTCAGGCATATATATTTTGAATAATACTTCCCAAGGATCTTCTTCTTTCCTATTGAAGAAACTGAGGTAGAATATTAATTTTTTCCTTCTGTTGGTGCAAATTGAAATCATCGACTTCTGTCATTCATAACTAGGTAGATGACACTCAAGGTAAGTCATGTCATACTAGGCTGTAACCAAAAATAATAATCTTAACCTCAATCAAGGACTGAGTCTATAACATAATTTTATACTTGGCTCATATGAAACTCCCTTCATGTGTCCTACTTCATTTTTGTTCTGCCATATATCTTTCTCCTCCGAAGTATAATTCCAACTAGTGAACCTTCACCAAAACGAGTGAAGAAATCATTAATAGTGAAACATCCAACACGTGGTAGGCCAGTGCAGTTATTTTCTGAATTGAAGCTTTATGTTTCTATCAAAACTCAGGCAACTGGTGATTCTGACATTCAAAAGTTGAGCTTCATAAATGACAGATTTCTTTTGGAAACCTTAATATACTGAGAACAAGGACACGTTCCTAGGAGATGGCCCTAAGTAATATATTCCACACACAAATTCCTATTTAGTGAACAGTCAGCTAATCTCTGTCACAATTATGCTACTCTAAATAATTTTTTATAATTATCAAAATTATTGATACAAATATACTGTGTTTGAGTACATGTATGTTTAAAAATATTTCTTGAACACCTTTAATTTCCTGTGAAATTATTTCTCCCTGTAAGCATACCAGTTAGAAATGTGATAGGTCCCCTTCCCTGACAAATTCTGACTTGGTCTTCATATGCCTACTGCTATTATTTGCATTCTCTTTGCCTGCTTTCTCAGTGGACAGAAAAGATGGTGAGAGTTTCTATTGCTTTCATTGCAAAGTTGACATTTACTAAGCTAAAGAGGAAGAGTGAATTTCAAGGTGAACAACATAAGATTTATCTCTCTCTCCACCAAGTCTGATTACAAGCTAACTGTGCTGACCAAGAAAGACCATTTTCCCATCCACACAAGTGCAAGAACAGATATGTGTCTGTCACAAAATTCCAACTCTCCTCTGAGGTCCACTTTTTTGAATCTCTATCATGAGGAGTAAAAATGCTAAAACTATACCTGGCAGAATTCCAGTGACAGATCTATAATGAACGTTGTAGTCACATTTTGCATTGAAATGGTCAGCTAGAATTGAAGCTTCTGCCAATTCATTCATTTTTCTTTCCCACCTTGTTGGATTCCAGGTTCTCAGGGTCCTGATGACTCAACACTTTTTGTTGTAAACCAAGCAAAGTTATGTTAGTATTAGACTTGATTAAGGACGATCTTAACTAGTCTAAAAACATAATTTGTAAGAAAGACAGATATATAAGTTAATATCTGAAATTTGTAAATTCATGTAGGTGAAAACTGAAGGAAGACATCAGCTAAAATCAAAGAATTAAGAGTTATATCCCTATCTTAAAATGAAGTTGTAAGTATTTAATAGTAAAATATGGGACAGTGGTCATCCCTCATTGTGAAGGATCATAACACAAGTGAAATGAAAATTAAGATAATAAAATCTACTTTAAAACTTATATTAGAAAATATTTTATAGTAGGAAAAAATAGACTTCAAAGTTCTCTGTATTACTTGGTCTATGCAAAAGAACTCTACATATTATAGACACTTGCACACATACACACACAAGGATACACACTTGCACTGATACATTTGTATATTCTAAAATAAATTAGATAATTAAATAAACTTACAAAAGAAAAGCCTGTTGTGTGAGGAAGAATAAGTGAAGAATATTCAAACCTTGAAAAAAATCATGCTATGGAAATGCAGATCCCTCTTAAAAAAAAAAAAAAGAACACACATAGAAATAATAGGTTGTAGCCGATAGCCTTCAAGTCTGAAGACTGATTTCTCTAGGAATGATACAGAAGAGTTACTGATAATGTCAAAATATTTTTACAGCTGTGCTTCCCTGAGCTTCCACTGTGTGAAAAAGAAACTCCATTTCCAGGGTCACATGTTTTCCTCTGCAAGCCGAACAGAGCACTTACTTCTCTGTCAGTTCACCTTATCCAGCTCTCAATACTCCCTGTAAATAAACACCTGTTGCCATTGAGTTGATTCCAACTCATAGTGACCCTATAGGAGACTATTTAAAAACTGAATTTGATAGAGGAAAGACCATGCTTAGTTTCTATGCTTCTTCTACTTCTCTATCTCTCTTTTTTTTTTTTCTCCCCATGGCTTAAAAAAAAAAAGAAAACATTGTCTTCCAGTTGATTCAGACTCATAGAAACCCTACAGGATAGAGTAGAACAACCCCATAGTGTTTCTAAGGAGCAGCTGGTGGATTTGAACTGCTGATTTTTTGGTTAGCAGTCAAGCTCTTATTGGCATTCAAAACTGCACACATTTAAAGGGTATAATTTCATGTGTATTTACCTACGTATACATGCATATAAGAAGCCATCATCAAGGTCAAAGCAGATGTTTCCTCAATATAAATGTAAATGTTTCCTCAAGCCCCTTGGTAATCCCTTCATCCCCACTATCATGCTCCCCATTTCTCAAGCAACCACTGCTATGCTTTCTGGCAGTGATTGGTTTTCTTTTTCAAGAATTTTATGCAAATTAAATCATATAGGAATTACTCCTTTGTATGGGGCTTGTTTCATGAGGCATGATTATTTTGAGATTCATCCATATTATTGCATGTATCAATAGTTCACTCCTTTTTACTGTAAAAGCAGTATTCCATTGTATGTGTATACCACAACATGTTTATCCATTTACCTGGCAGCGGACATTGGGGTTGTTTCCCGTTTGGGATAATGAATAAAGTTGCTATGAGCATTTGTGAAAAAGTCTTCAAATGGGAACATCCTTTCAATTCTCTCGGATAATTGTGTGGGAGTGGAATTACTCGATCAAACAGTAAGCACATAGGAGCCCTGGTGGAACAATTGTTAAGCACTGGACTGTTAACCAAAAGGCTGGCAATTTAAACCTACCCTGCATCTCCACTGGAGAAGGACCTATCTGCTTCCATAAAGGTTACAACCAAGAAACCCTGATGGGGCATTTCTACTTTGTCACATGGAGTTCCTACGAGTCTGAAATAACTCGGGGGCATCCAATAACATAGTAGACATCTTAGTCATCTAGTGCTGCTATAAGAGAAATGCCACAAGTAGATGGCTTTAACAAAGAGAAATTTATCTTCTCACAGTCTAGTAGGCTAGAAGTCCAAATTCAGGGCATCACCTCCAGGGGAAGTCTTTCTCTGCCAGCTTTGGAGAAAGGTTCTTCTCATTAATCTTCCACTGGTTGAGTAGCTTCTCAGGTGCAAAGTCCCAAAGTTGAAAGGATGAGCTCTGCTCCTGGTGCTGCTTTCTTGGTGGTATAAAGTCCCCTACTCTCTGCTTGCTTCCCTTTCTTTTTGTCTCTTGTAAGATAAATGGTGGTGCAGGTCACAGCTCAGGGAAACTCCCTTTATGTTGGCTCAGGGATGTGACCTTACTAAGGATGTTACGATTCCACCCAGTCACAAGATGGAGATGAACCGCACATTAGTAGGAATTATGGCCTAACCAAGTTGACACATATTTTTGGGGGACACAAATTCACTCCATGACATTAGATATACATTTACCTTTTTCGAGACCACAAAACTGTTTTCCCAAGTGGCTGTGCTATTTTATATTCCCATCAGCAGTTTATAAGAATGCCAATTTGTCCACTGCCTCAACAACACTTGATGTGGCCACTCTTTTTTTTTTTTTTTTTTAATAATTTTTATTGTGCTTTAAGTGAAAGTTTACAAATCAAGTCAGTCTCTTACACAAAAATCCATATACACCTTGCTGCACACTCCCAGTTACACTCCCCCTAATGACACAGCCTGCTCTCTCCCTCCACTCTCTCTTTTCATGGCCATTTCATCAGCTTCTAACCCCCTCCACCCTCTCTTCTACCCTCCAGGCAGGAGATGCCAACATAGTTTCAAGTGTCCACCTGATCCAAGAAGATCACTCCTCACCAGCATCCCTCTCCAACCCACTGTCCAGTCCAATCCATGTCTGAAGAGCCGGCTTCAGGAATGGTTCCTGTCCTGGGGCAACAGAAGGTCTGGGGGCCTTTACCGCCAAGGTCCTTCTAGTCTCAGTCAGACCATTAAGTCTAGTCTTACGAGAATTTGGGGTCTGCATCCCACTGCTCTCCTGCTCCCTCAGGGGTTCTCTGTTGTGTTCCCTGTCAGGGCAGTCATCTGTTGTGGGGGGGCACCATCTAGTTCTTCTGGTCTCAGGATGATGTAGTCACTGGTTCATGTGGCCCTTTCTGTCTCTTGGGTTCCTAATTGCCTTGTGTCCTTGGTGTTCTTCATTCTCCTTTGATCCAGGTGGATTGAGACTAATTGATGCATCTTAGATGGCTGCTTGTTAGCATTTAAGACCCCAGACGCCACTCTCCAAAGTGGGATGCAGAATGTTTTCTTAATAGATTCTATTATGCCAATTGACTTAGATGTCCCCTGAAACCATGGTCCCCAGACCCCTGCCCCTGCTACCCTGGACTTCAAAGTATTCATTTTATTCAGGAAACTTCTTTGCTTTTGGTTTAGTCCAATTGTGCTGACCTCCCCTGTATTTTGTGCTGTCTTTCTCTTCACCTAAAGTAGTTCATATCTACTATCTAATTAGTGAATGCCCCTCTCCCACCCTCCCTCCCTCACCCTTCTCATAACCACAAAAAAAAAAAATGTTTTCTTCTCAGTTTAAACTATTTCTCAAGTTCTTATAGTAGTGGTCTTATACAATATTTGTCCTTTTGCAACTGACTAATTTCACTCAACATAAAGCCTTCCAGGTTCCTCCATGTTATGAAATGTTTCAGAGATTCCTCACTGTTCTTTATCAATGCGTAGTATTCCATTCTGTGAATATACCATAATTTATTTATCTATTTATCCATTGATTGACACCTTGGTTGTTTCCATCTTTTTGCTATTGTAAACAGTGCTGCAATAAACACGGGTGTGCATATATCTGTTTGTGTAAAGGCTCTTATTTTTCTAGGATATATAGGAGTGGGATTGCTGGATCGTACGGTAGTTCTATTTCTAACTTTTTAAAGAAGCACCAAATCGATTTCCAAAGTGGTTGTACCATTTTGCATTCCCACCAGCAGTGTATAAGTGTTCCAATCTCTCCACAGCCTCTCCAAGATTTATTATGTTGTGTTTTTTTGGATTAATGCCAGCCTTGTTGGAGTGAGATGAAATTTCATTGTAATTTTGATTTGCATTTCTCTAATGGCTAATGATTGTGAACATTTCCACATATATCCGTTAGCTACCTGAATGCCTTCTTTAGTGTCTATTCATATATTTTGTCCATTATTTAATAGGGTTATTTGTATTTTTGCAGTTGAGTTTTTGCAGTATCATGTAGATTTTAGAGATCAGGGGCTGATCAGAAATGTCATAGCTAAAAACTTTTTCCAAGTCTGTAGGTAGTCTTTTTACTCTTTTGGTGAAGTCTTTGGTTGAGCATAGGTTTTGACTTTTAGGAGCTCCCAGTTATCTAGTTTTTCTTCTACTTTCCTTACAATGTTTTGTATACTGTTTATGGCATGTATTAGGGCTCCTAACATTGCCCCTATTTTTTCTTCCATGGTCTTTATCCGTTTAGATTTTATATTTAGGTCTTTGATCCATTTTGAGTTAGTTTTTGTGCATGGAGTGAGGTATGGGTCTTGTTTCATTTTTTAGCAGATGGATATCCAGTTATGTCAGCACCATGTGTTAAAGAGACTGTCTTTTCCCCATTTAACTGTTTTGGAGACTTTGTCAAATATCAACTGCTCATATTTGGATGGATTTATGTCTGGGTTCTCAATTCTGTTCCATTGGTCCATGTATCTGTTGTTGTAGCAGGACCAGGCTGTTTTGATGTGGTCACTCTTTTTAATGCTAAGCATTTTAATCAGTTTTTAATAATATGTGATTGTGATTTAATTAGCACTTTCGTAATGAATACTCTTCTAGTTTCTTAACGTGAAAGCTGACATCATTGATATGAGACCTTTGGTCACCCATAACAAGGCAATAAATAAATAAAGAAACCCAATTTATACAGCTCAGTATTGTTTTACAAAGTCTTTTTTGTTTGTTTTTCATCTGGCGGTATGAATTAAAAAAAAAATTCAAAATTACAGTCCAATCTATTTTGTCTGTCACTATTAACTTAAAATACAGTCAAGCTAACTCACTTTCTGCTTATTTTTCATTTTAAAGTTTTTCCCCACTGTTGATGATTTTATTTTATTGATTGTGAAAATAGAATAATTTCAAAAGACAGAATTCATATTTGTGGGTGCACCGTAATTTACTCAAATAATCTCTTATACACAGTCATTTAGCTTTTTTCCTGATGTTTTACTATGACAAACAATATTGGTATGAAAACCCTGTTCTTACACATGTTTGTGTTATTGAAGATGTATCTCCTGGGTCTTTCCAATAATTTTAATTGCTGCATCAAAAAGTAAATATATGCGATATTGTTGGATACTGCCATTTTCCTCTCTATGTGGGTTGTAAAAATTTACATTCCTACAAGATGTGTATGAATTATATCTCAACACAAACAAAAATAAATATTTTCACAGTTGGACCAATAAGCAACATCATGATAAACAGAGAAAATATTGAAGTTGTCAAGGATTTCACTTTACTTGGATCCACAATCAATGCCCATGGAAGTAGCAGTCAGGAAATCAAGCATCACATTGCATTGGGCAAATCTGCTGCAAAAAAAAAAAAAAAAATTTTTAAAAAGACCTCTTCAAAGTATTAAAAAGCAAAGACGTCACCTTGAAGACTAAGGCGGGCCTGACCCAATCATGTCACACGCATGTGAAAGCTGACAATGAATAAGGAAAACCAAGAAGAACCGATGTCTTTGAATTATGATGTTGTTAAAGAATATTGAATATAACATGGAATGCCAGAAGAACAAACAAATCTGTCTTGCAAGTTGTATAGGCAGGAGGCAGGGCCAAGATGGCTGACTAGGTAGAAGCTACCTCAGATCCCTCTTGCAACAATGCTTGGGAAAACAAGTGAAAAGATCACATATTTGACAATCTGCGAACGCTGACCATCAAACACAGATCTAAAGAGTTGACATGAGTGACAGGGGAGCGAAAAGCTGTGTCCTAAAGCAGCAACAGCCTCTGGAACTAGCGTCTGTTGCCACAGCCTTGAGCCCTCACAGTTCCCTAGTGCAAAGTGGTCGGGCTGATTGCAGCTTGCTGAAGTGGGGCAGGCATGGGATACAGCCCTAACCCCTAACCCTCTGGGGTTACCTCAGTAGGGACTCAGCCAGTGCAAGCAGACTACACACTGACGCGGTTAAGGAGAGAACAAGCAACCACGGGGAAGTAGCGACTGTTTTTGGAGCCTGGAGCCAGCGTCCCAGTCAGACAGCTTTGGCCCTGGGCTTTGTACTGGGCGTAGGGGAGATGAGCATGGCTTTCTGAGATGGGGCAACACGGGAAATAGCCCTAGCCCCATGAGGTGACCTCGGGGGAAGCCCAGCCAGTGCATACAGGCAGTGCAATGACATGGCTGACAGGAGGAAAAGTCACCGGGAGGCAGCAACTGGTTTTGGAGCCTGGAATGCGGCATCCCAGCCGGGGAACCTTGGCACTGGGCTTTGGACTGGGAACGGAGGAGCTGACCACAGCTTATGAGACAGCACAAGCACAGGACGCGGGCCTGAGCCGCGGGGGCAATCTTGACCCAGAAAGCACACACAGGCTACATTCCCCTCTGGAATCTCAGATAAAACAGCCATCACCAAGCAAGATAAGTAACTTTGTCTATATTCTGGGGTGCTACTCTCTCATATCCATCTGATCCCTCCCCTCCCTGCCCCAGGTGGCTTCATTAACATTGGAATTTCCTGGACCAGGGAGTGAAGTGCTCTGCTTTTTTTTTTTTTGGTCTTTTCCTAACCCATTCTCCTGGCCTGAGAGAAGGAGCTACTAAAAACCAAGGGATCAAAAATCCTTCCCTGACTTCCCGAAATTGGACTAAAAATACAGAACCAGCTCCAGCCAAGCATATGAGATCTACACTCTTGGGCTTTCACCCCTACAGGAAACAAGGTGGCTATTATAATGCAAAGGCAATTTTGAAAGAGATCTGAAGGTAATTGTTTTAGTGGATCGCTGGAAAGACAAGTCTTCCAGGTGTGATATGTGTCTATTAAACAGAGCCCTCTCTGATCCACAACCAGGAACCGAGGGCTGAAGCTCCACTCAAACCACCTAGCCTCCTGCCAAAGGGTTCTGAGGATAGTAACACCTACCAATCTGTACAGGTACATGCACTGGGTGCTTAAGGTACAGCTTCAGAGTGCACCCACCAAAGTGCTTTAGGAATAGAGACACACCTACCTCACTGGCACTTCGGGGAAGGCTGTCAGCATCCTACCCCTCCTGGAGTATGACACCCTGCTGCTACTGGAATCTGGCGCACACAACTACGAACACTACTCCTCTAAGTTAATAGGTGACAGTCTACACCACACATTTGGTGACCCAAAATCAAATTCTATTCAAGAATAGTGAAAGGACTCTTAGGCTTATATATCTGGTAACATCCCAAACCAGCTGGTAATAGGACATAAGTGATTCAAAGGCTATGACAATGAAGACAGCACAATCCAGTAGCCCATCTTGGTATATGGAAACAAAAAAAAAAAACAAGAAGGTAAGGCTCTGTGAGGAAATATAAAATAAATCATTACAATTTCTTATAGATGGCTTGGAGGCAGCAGTCGATATCAAACCACATAAAGAAGCAGACCATGATTGCTTCTACAACTCCCCAAATTAAAGAACCAAAATCTTTCCCAAATGAAGAGACAATCCAGGAATTGCCAGATGCAGAATATAAGAAACTAATTTACAGAATGCTTCAAGACATCAGGGATGACCTCAAAAATGAGATAAGGCAATCTACAGAAAAAGCCAAGGAATACACTGATAAAGCAGTTGAAGAACTCAAAAAGATTATTCAAGAACATAGTAGAAAAATTAATAAGCTGCAAGAATCCATAGAGAGACAGCATTCAGAAATCCAAAAGATTGAGTAAAATTAAAGAATTAGACAACAGAAGTCAGAGGAGCAGAATGGAGCAATTGGAACGCAGAGTGGGGGGAGAAGGAGGATAAGGCAATTGACAACAATATAGTTGAAGAAAAATAAGATAAAAGAATTAAAGAAATGAAGAAAATCTAAGAATCATGTGGGACTCTATCAAGAAGAATAACTTGCCTGTGATTGGAGTCCCAGAACAGGGAGGGATAACAGAAAATACAGAGAGAATAGTTGAAGATCTGTTGGCAGAAAACTTCCCTGGCATCATGGAAGACGAAAGGGTATCTATCCAAGATGATTATCGAACCCCATTTAAGATTGACCCAAAAAGAAAATCACCAAGACATATTATCATCAAACTTGCCAAAACCAAAGATAAAGAGAAAATTTTAAAAGCAGCCAGGGATAAAAGAAAGGTCTCTTACAAAGGAGAATCAATAAGAATAAGTTCAGACTACTCAGCAGAAACCATGCAGTCAAGAAGGCAATGGGATGACATATATAGAGCACTGAAGGAGAAAAATTGCCAGCCAAGGATCATATATACAGTAAAACTCTCCCTAAAATATGAAGGCAAAATTAAAATATTTACAGATAAACACAAACTTAGAGAATTTGCAAAAACCAAACCAAAGCTACAAGAAATACTAAAGGAAATTGATTGGTCAGAAAACCAATAATATCAGATACCAGCACAACACAAGGTCACAGTACAGGACATCCTGATATCAACTCAAATAGGGAAATCACAAAAACAAATTTATTTTAGAAAGAAAAAAATGCTCAAAACAGGGAATCATTGAAGTCAATATGTAAAAGATCACAATAATCAAAAAGAGGGACTAAATACAGGTGGCATAGAACTGCCATATGGAGAGGGATACAAGGCGATATAGGACAATACAAGTTAGGTTTTTAATTAGAAAAATAGGGGTAAATATTAAGGTAACCACAAAGAGGTATAACAACTCCATAACTCAAAATAAAAACCAAGAAAAACAACGACTCAGCAAACATAAAGTCAAATACTATGAAAACGAGGAACACACAATTTACAAAGAAAAACGTCTCAGCACAAAAAAGTAAGTGGAAAAATGAAATTGTCAACAACACACATAAAAAGGCATCAAAATGACAGCACCAAACTCATAAAAAAAAAAAAAAAGAAACTCATACTTATCTATAATTACGCTGAATGTAAATGGACTAAATGCACCAATAAAGAGATAGTCTCAGACTGGATAAAGAAACACTATCCATCTAAATGCTGTCTACAAGAGACACACTTTACACTTAGAGACACAAACAAAGTAAAACTCAAAGGATGGAAAAAAATATATCAAGCAAACAATAAGCAAAAAAGAAGAGGAGTAGCAATATTAATTTCTGACAAAATAGACTTTAAAGTTAAATCCACCACAAAGGATAAAGAAGGACACTACGTAATGATTAAAGGGACAATTGACCAGGAAGATATAACCATATTAAATATTTATGCACCCAATGACAGGGCTTCAAGATACATAAAACAAACTTTAACAGAACTGAAAAGTGAGATAGACAGCTCCACAATTATAGTAGGAGACTTCAACACACCACTTTCGGAGAAGGACAGGACATCCAGTAAGAAGCTCAACAGAGACACAAAGACCTAATTGCTACAGTCAACCAACTTGACCTCATTGACTTATACAGAACACTCCACCCAACAGCTATAAAGTATACTATTTTTTCTAGCGCACATGGAACATTCTCTAGAATAGATCACATATTAGGTCATAAAACAAAACTTTGCAGAATCCAAAATATCGAAATATTACAAAGTATCTTCTCAGACCATAAGGTCATAAAAGTGGAAATCAATAACAGAAAAATTAGGGAAAAGAAATCAAATACTTGGAAACTGAACAATAACGTGCTGAAAAAAGACTGGGTTGTAGAAGACATTAAGGAGGGAATAAAGAAATTCATAGAATGCAACCAGAATGAAAACACTTCCTATCAAAACCTCTGGGACACAGCAAAAGCAGTGCTCAGAGGTCAGTTTATATCAATAAATACACACATCCAAAAAGAAGAAAGAGCCAAAATCAGAGAATTGTCCCTACAACTTGAACAAATAGAAAGTGAGCAACAAAAGAATCCATCAGGCACCAGAAGAAAACAAATAATAAAAATTAGAGTGGAACTAAATGAATTAGAGAACAGAAAAACAATTGAAAGAATTAACAAAGCCAAAAGTTGGTTCTTTGAAAAAATTAATGCAATTGATAAACCATTGGCCAGACTGACTGAAGAAATACAGGAAAGGAAAAAAAGAACCTGAATAAGAAATGAGATGGGCCACATCACAACAGACCCAACTGAAATTAAAAGAATCATATCAGATTATTGTGAAAAATTATACTCTAATAAATTTGCAAACCCAGAAGAAATGGATGAATTCCTAGAAAAACACTACCTACCTAAACTAACACAATCAGAAGTAGAATAACTAAATAGACCCATAACAAAAAAAGAGATTGAAACGGTAATCCAAAAACTCCCAACAAAAAAAAGCCCGAGCCCGGACGGCGTCACTGCAGAGTTCTACCAAACTTTCAGAGAAGAGTTAACACCACTACTACTAAAGGTATTTCAAAGCATAGAAAATGACGGAATACTACCTAACTCATTCTATGAAACCACCATATCCCTGATAGCAAAACCAGGTAAAGACACCACAAAAAAAGAAAATTACAGACTATATCCCTCATGAACATAGATGCAAAAATCCTCAACAAAATTCTAGCCAATAGAATTCAACAACATATCAGAAAAATAGTCCACCACGGCCAAGTGGGATTTATACCAGGTATGCAAGGTTGCTTTAATATTAGAAAAACCATGAATGTAATCCACCATATAAATAAAACAAAAGACAAAAACCACATGATCTTATCAATTGATGCAGAAAAGGCATTTAACAAAGTCCAACACCCATTTATGGTAAAAACTCTCAGCAAAATAGGAATTGAAGGAAAATTCCTCAACATAATAAAGGGCATCTATACAAAGCCAACAGCCAACATCACTCTAAAGGGAGAGAACCTGAAAGCATTTCCCTTGAGAATGGGAACCAGACAAGGATGCCCTTTATCGCCGCTCTTATTCAACATTGTGCTAGAGGTCCTAGCCAGAGTAACTAGGCTAGACCGGATTGGCAAGGAGGAAGTCAAATTATCTCTGTTTGCAGATGACATGATGTTATACACAGAAAACCCTAAGGAATCCTCCAGAAAACTACTGAAACTAATAGAAGAGTTTGGCAGAGACTCGGGTTATAAGATAAACATACAAAAATCACTTGGATTCCTCTACATCAACAAAAACAACATCACCAAAAGGAAATCACCAAATCAATAGCATTCACAGTAGCCCCCAAGAAGGTAAAATACCTAGGAATAAATCTTACCCAAGATATAAAAGACCTATAGAAAGAAAACTAGAAAGTACCAGTGCAAGAAACTAAAAAGGACCTATGTAAATGGAAAAACATACCTTGCTCATGGATAGAAAGACTTAACATAGTAAAAATGTCTCTTCTACCAAAAGCCACCTATACATACAATGCACTTCCCATCCAAATTCCGATGACATTTTTTAATGTGATGTAGAAACAAATCACAACTTCATATGGAAGGGAAAGAAGCCTCGGATAAGTAAAGCATTACTGAAAAAGAAGAAGAAAGTAGGAGGCCTCACTCTACCTGATTTTAGAACATATTATACAGCCACAGTAGTCAAAACAGCCTGGTACTGGTACAACAACAGACACATAGACCAATGGAACAGAATTGAGAACCCAGATATAAATCCATCCACAAATGAGCAGCTGGTATTTCACAAAGGCCCAGTGTCAGTTAATTGGGGAAAAGATAGTCTTTTTAACAAATGGTGCTGGCATAACTGGATATCCATTTGCAAAAAAATGAAACAGGACCCATACCTCACACCATGCACAAAAACTAACTCCAAATGGATCAAAGACCTAAACATAAAGACTAAAACAATAAAGACCATGGAAGAAAAAATAGGGACAACGTTAGGAGCCCTAATACAAGGCATAAACACAATACAAAACATTACCAAACATGATGAAGACAAACCAGATAACTGGGATCTCCTAAAAATCAAACACCTATGCTCATCTAAACACTTCACCAAATGAGTAAAAACACCACCTACAGACTGGGAAAGAATTTTCGGCTATGACATCTCCGACCAGCGCCTGATCTCTAAAATATTTATGATTCTGTTAAAACTCAACCACAAAAAGACAAACAACCCAATCAAGAAGTGGGCAAAGGATATGAATATGCACTTCACTAAAGAAGATATTCAGGCAGCTAACAGATACATGAGAAAATGCTCTCGATCATTAGCCATTAGAGAAATGCAAATTAAAACTACGGTGAGATTCCATCTCACACCAACAAGGCTGGCATTAATCGAAAAAACACAAAATAATAAATGTTGGAGAGGCGGCAGAGAGATTGGAACTCTTATAGACTGTTGGTGGGAATGTAAAATGGTACAACCACTTTGGCAATCTATCTGGTGTTTTCTTAAACAGTTAGAAATAGAACTACCATACAACCCAGAAATCCCACTCCTCGGAATATATCCTAAGGAAATAAGAGCCTTCACACGAACAGATATATGCACACCCATGTTTATTGCAGCTCTGTTTACAATAGCAAAAAGCTCAAAGCAACCGAGGTGTCCATCAACGGATGAATGGTTAAATAAATTGTGGTATATTCACACAATGGAATACTGTGTATTGATAAAGAACAGTGACAAATCTGTGAAACATTTCATAACATGGAGGAACCTGGAAGGCATTATGCTGAGTGAAATTAGAGGCAAAAGGACAAATATTGTATAAGACCACTATTACAAGATCTTGAGAAAGAGTATAAACTGAGAAGAACACATACTTTTCTGGTTACGAGGAGGGGAGGGAGGGAGGGTGGGAGAGGTTTGTTTACTGATTAGTTAGTAGATAAGAACTACTTTAGGTGAAGGGAAGGACAGTACTCAATACATTGAAGATCAGTTCAACTGGACTGGACCAAAAGCAAAGAAGTTTCCTGGATAAACTGAATGCTTCAAAGGTCAGTGGAGCAAGGGTGGGGGTTTGGGGACTATGGCTTAAGGGGACTTCTAAGTCAATTGGGAAAATAATTCTATTATGAAAACATTCTGCATCTCACTTTGAAATGTGGTGTCTGGGGTCTTAAATGCTAACAAGCGGCCATCTAAGATGCATCAATTGGTCTCAACCCACCTGGATCAAAGGAGAATGAAGAACACCAAGGTCACATAATAACTATGAGCCCAAGAGACAGAAAGGGCCACATGAACCAGAGACTTACATCGTCCTGAGACCAGAAGAACTAGATGATGCCCGGCACAACCAATGACTGCTCTGACAGGGAGCACAACAGAGAACCCCTGAGGGAGCAGGAGATCAGTGGGATGCAGACCCCAAATTCTCATAAAAAGACCAGACTTAATGATCGGACTGAGACTAGAGGAATCCTGGCGGTCATGGTCCCCAAATCTTCTGTTGGCCCAGGACAGGAACCATTCCCGAAGACAACTCATCAGACATGGAAGGGACTGGACAATGGGTTGGAGAGAGATGGTGACGAAGAGTGAGCTACTTGTATCAGGGGGACACTTGAGACTGTGTTGGCATCTCCTGTCTGGAGGGGAGATAGGAGGGTAGAGAGGGTTAGAAACTGGGAAAATTGTCACGAAAGCAGAGACTGGAAGGGCTGACTCATTAGGGGGAGATTAAGTGGGAGTATGGAGTAAGGTGTCTATAAGCTTATATGTGACAGACTGACTTGATTTGTAAATGTTCACTTAAAGCTCAGTAAAAATAATTAAAGAAAAAAGAACTTGAGAAATAGTTTAAGTAGAGAAGAACATATTCTTTGATGGTTATGAGAGGGGGGAGGAATAGATGGAGAGAGAGAAGTATTCACTAATTAGATATTAGATAAGAACTACTTCAGGTGAAGGGAAAGACAGCACACAATACAGGAGAGGTCAGCACCACTGGACTAAACCAGAAGCAAAGAATTTTCCTGAATAAACTGAATGCTTCAAAGGCCAGCGTAGCAGGGGCGAGAGTTTGGGGAACATGGTTTCAGGGCACATCTAAGTCAATTGGCATAATAAAATTTATTAAGAAAGCATTCTGCATTCCACTTTGGAGAGTGGCGTCTGAGGTCTTAAACGCTAGCAAGCAGCCATCTAAATGTATCAGTTGGTCTACCACCAGGAGCAAAGGAGAATGAAGAATACCAAAGAGACACGGTAATTATGAGCCCAAGAGACGGAAAGGGGCACATAAACCAGTCATTTTAAAAGGTATCCAGTGGTATGTCATTGTGGTTAGGTTTGTATTTCCCTAATGATAATTTTTCTAGTTTAAGATGGAGGCTTAGATCATTAATTAGAGACCAATTTGAGACTTTTGATAACCCATAACATGACACAAAACAAACCTATGTAGAGTTCAATATTGGTTTGCAAATTTTTTTAATTTTATAATTTTTTTCCTGAAGGTATAAAGTCAAAATAATTTGTCCAAAGTTTTTTGTTATCATTTTGTTTATAGTAATAATTTAAAATACAACTAAATTAATTCATTTTCTGCTTATTTTCCATTTGAGTGTTTTAGATTTTTTTTAAAACAAAGTTTTTCCAAATGTCAAAATTTTTTTGTGGGTATAGTATATTCAAATAATTTGTAATATGCAAAACTATATTTTGTTCTAATGTTTTACCTTTCAAACAATATTGGTAAAAAATACTCTGCGATATGTTTTCATATTAATGGAGATGTGTCTTCTGGGTCATTCTGATTAGTGGAATTGCTGGATCAAAAAGCAAACATGCAATATTGTTAGACATTGAAAATTTCCTATGTTTTGGATATTAAAAATTTATATTCCCACCAGATATGTATGTAAATGTCTTTTTACCCACAGTCTTGTTAACATACTACTATGGAGTCCTGGTGGCACAGTGGTTAACCGTTCAGCTGTTAACCAAAAGGTCGGTGGGTCAAACCCATCAGTCGCTCCTTGGGAGAAAGATGTGGTAATCTGCTTCCATAAAGATTACAACTTGAAAACTCTTTGGGGCAGTTCTACTCTGTCGTATGGAGTCGCTGAGTCAGAATGTATGTATGTATTAGACCACATTTCATATATACTTATTAGGTCTTTTTTTCTAATACGTCTGTACTAGACTACATTTCATTTATGTATCTATAACCCAAAACCAAAGCTGATGCCATCAAGGTGATTTCAACTCATAGCTGCCCTATAGGACAGAGTAGAACTGCCCCATAAGGTTTCTAAGGAGTGGCTGGTGGATTTGAACTGCGGACCTATGGATTAGCAGTCTTCCTTGTTGACATATACATGTTATTCTATCACTGACAGTGTTGTACTTCAGAATAAACCTTGAATTGTTCTTTTAGACTCTAAATGTGACACCATTCCACTTCACTTTGTCATTCCTAATACAGTAGATCATATGATAGTCTGAATCAAAATGGTGAAAACCATATACTTATTATTTACCACCTTTAAACTATTTTAATTTGATGATCATTGTTTTTCTTCTGTCGTAACACTAATAAAACTATTGCTAATAATATGCAAATAGCTTTCTTACTTCCTGTAATTTTCTTTTTCATAGCTTCACATTGTTTCCTGAAGGAAATAGCCAAACAAAATGATTTCACAGTGACTGAGTTTATCCTTATGGGACGAACAGACAAACCAGAACTGCAGCTACCTCTCTTCCTCTTGCTCTTAGGAATCTATGGGGTCACTGTAGTGGAAAACATGGGGAAGATCCTCTTCATCACTTTCAATTCTAAGGTCTAATCTCGCATGTATTTTTTCTTAGTAATCTGTCAGTCATGGATCTCTTTTATTCCTCCATTGTTACCACCAAATTCCTGGGAAGCAAAATGTTATTTCCTATGCTGAATGTATGACACAGCTTTTTTTTTTCTTTTGTCTTTTTGCTGTTGCTAAGTGCTCTGTGCTAACTGCCATGCATGTGACAGATATGTAGCTATCTGTAGTCCATTGCTGTACAACATCACCAGGTCCTAAAAGGTTTGCAACATGTTGGTGACTGAGATCTATATCATGACGACTTTTGGAGCTATATCATACACTGCCTCCCTGATCAGGCTTTTCTTCTGTAGAGTCAATGTCATCCACATTACTTCTGTGACATACCTCCTCTCCCAAAGCTCTCATGGTCCAGTACCTACATCAATGAGCTTCTGTTGATAGTTGTAGGTGGATTCAATGTGTTAGGAATGTCTGTGGCCATCATGATCTCTTAAGTCTTCATACTTTTCAACATTTTTCAAATACACACACTAGAAAGCTTTTCTAAAGCATTTAGTACCAGTGGCTCTTAATTTACAACTGTTTCTTTTTTTTTTTTAATAGATCCACCATATTCATATATTTTAAGCCAGCATCTAGCAGCAACATGCCTCAGGAGACTGTGGCCTCTGTGCTCTAAACTACAAGTAATCCCTATGCTGAATCCTTTCATCTACTGCTTGAGGAATAAGTATATAAAGAATGTGTTGAGCAGAGTGATGGACCACCCCAGGGTAGTAGTCTGAACCGCTAAAGGTCATGATAGTAGTCTGCTTCTTCTTTTTTCTTAAAACCAGCTTGTCTTTTTATTGCTTAAATTAATACGCTGATCTCAGCTCTTTCACTGCAACTGTGAGATGTTATCCTTTTGATTGAATTCTGTTACACACACACACACACACCTCTATCTCCTTTATGATGATTCAGGAGGCGCTTAATGATGAACAGGCATGGTTATTTTAAAAAATCTATCTCAATTGAATCTGGAAAGTATTATATCCTTCCATATTAAAAAAAAAAAATGAGGTAGAATATGTTTTCGTTCAGTTGGGTAAATTCACAGTCATTCCCTTATGCCTTTCATAACTACTTAGATAAAATTAAGGGTAAATGACATCAGTGTAGGCAGTGGCAGAAAATAATAATATTTTCAGACCCTTGATATTGGTCTGAATTCAAAACACAACTGTATACTTGGCTAATGTTCCCTTGATGGGTGCTATTCGGTTTTGTTCTACCATATATCTTTCTCCTTAAAATTATAATTCCCTAATTAATGAGCCTTCATAAAAATCAATGAAGAAATCATTAATAGTGGAACCCTTAGTAAAACCATTGCCCAGTGAAGCTATTTTCTGAAAGGAAGCTTTATCCCTCTTGTAAAACTCAAAGGCAGCTTATGATTAACCAAAAAACAATATCCACTGCCATCAAGTGAATTCCAACTCATGGTGACCTCATAGGTTTTCCGAGGCTATAAATCTCTGTGGAAGCAGACTGCCACATATTTCTCCCATGGAGCCACTGGTGGTTTTGAACATTCCATTGTTTTAATCACTGAACTGTCAGGGCTCCTTAACTTATGATTAGCCTTTCAAAAGCACCCATTACTGTTAAGTCAGTTCCGACACTTAGTGACACTATAGGTAGGAGTAGACCTGCCCCTTAGGGTTTTCAAGGCTGTAACGGTTATGGAAGCAGACTGCCACATCTATTTCGTGCTGAGTGGCTAGTGGATTCAAACTGCCAACAATTCAGTTATCAGCCAAATGCTTAACCACAGCATCACCAGGGGCCCTCCATTCAGAAATAAAGCTTCATAAATGATAGTTTTCTCTTGGAAACCTCAGGACACTGAGACCATGTACATGTTCCCAGGAGATGGGCCTAACTAATTCTGTTCTGCAAACCACTTCTCCTGTTCCATTTTCAGAATGTACTTCCCATGGAATTCTTCCTCCTCTAAATATACCAGTTAGAGCTGTGATGGATCTTAAGTTCCACCCCAAGCCCAAGCCCAACCCCAACCCCCACCCAATTCTGACTTGAACATCGTCTGTCTCCTTTCTATTATTTGGTGTTCTTTTTGCCTGATTCCTCAGGGGGCAAAAGAGATGGTGGCGTTTAGTACCACAAAGTACTATTAGTTATTCTCTTTTTCACTGTCATTAAAAACTTGCTGGTTACTAATCTAAAAATGTAAAGTGAATTTCAAAGGAAACAGCATAAGATTTACTTCTGTCTCCACCAAGCCTCCTCAATACAGTTCAGAGCTGTATTATTACATCAGCTAACCAGGCTGATCAAGAATTGTCATTCTACCACCCAGACAAGTGCAAGTGCAGATACAAGTGTCTTTCCCAATGTGCCAGCTATCTCTGAGATTCAACTACTTGGTTTCCCAACATGAGAAATATATGCAGAATTCCAGTGACAAAGATCTGTAGTGTACATTTTATTCACGTTTGGTATTGAAATGGACAGATGGATTGAGCTTCTGCAATTCCATTCATTTTTTCTTTCTCTCCTGATGGGATTCTAGATTCTCAAGGATCTGATGACACAAGACCTTTTGTTGTAGACCAAGAAAAGTTATGTTAATATTTCGGTGATTCAGAGCAATCTTAACTAAGGAAGATAGATAATTGGTATAAAAGAGGGATATTTATGCTAATATTTGAATTACATGTAGTTGAAAGCAAAGAGGGACTTCAGGAAAAACCAAAAGAATGGGAATTATAGCATTATCTTAAAAAGAAACTTTATTTAATAGGAAAATGATGGGCAGTTGTCATCCCTCATTGTGAGTTGTCATAACACAAGTGAAATAAA
The DNA here is from genome assembly GCF_030014295.1 of Loxodonta africana. Taxonomy (NCBI): domain Eukaryota; kingdom Metazoa; phylum Chordata; class Mammalia; order Proboscidea; family Elephantidae; genus Loxodonta; species Loxodonta africana. The sequence continues at coordinate 71,049,388 of NC_087356.1, forward strand.
AATGGGAATGAAAAAAATTACTTTAAAACTTACGGTATAAGAAAGTATTTATAAGAACAAAAAGTAAACTGCAAATTTTTGTTTATTACTTGGTATGATGGTTAAAATTTTGTATCAGCTTGGCTGGGCCACGATTCTCAGTGGTTTGGGAGTTATGTGCTGATATAGTTTGGCAGTTACGTAATGATCTAGTTTAACAGTTATGTCATGATGTAAATGGGCTGTTATGTATGATGGAGTTATCCTTCATTTTGTAATATAATGTAATCACCTCCATGATGTGATCAGCCAATCTTTTGTAAGGGGAGTTTCCCTGGGAGTGTGGCCTGCATCCAACATATGTGAATATTCTGGCAAAGCTGGCTGACATTTGCTCACTCTGCATCCTGAATCCAGCTTGTCATCATCTGACCTCCAACTCTCGTAACTTAAGCCAGTGGCCTGCCGTATTTCCTGCTGATCTTGAGATTCATCGGACTCTGCAGCCTGTGAGGCACATCTTGCCATCTTACCTTCCTGTCTTGGATTTGTCAGCTTCTGCAGCCCCTGAGTCAGCAGCCTGCCATCATCTGACCTGGCAATCTTGAGTTTGTCACGCCTTCCAGCTACTTGGGTCAGGAGAAGCCTCCAGGCTAACACCTAACCCACAGACTGGGGACTTGCCAGCCTCTATAACAATGTGAGCCATTTTCTTGAGATAAACCTCTCTCTATATATATATACTTCACTGGTTTTGCTTCTCTAGGGAGTACAACCTAAGACACTTTGTCTATACAAAGAAACTGTATATATTATACATGCATGCATGCATAAGCCCACCTACATTTTTATATTCTTAAAGAGTGTCTATTATTACAGGAATTGACAAAAAAATATATTTTCCTGTGGGAGAAAGAATAAATGAAAAAGATTCAAACCTTGGAAAAATGCGTGCAATGGAAACCTAGATTTCCCTTACAAACACCACATAAGAAAAAATAGCTTACAGGAGATGGCCTTCCTGTCTAAAGGCTAATGTCTCCAGGAATTATTTACAGAAGACTTAATGATTTTATCAAAAATCTCACCCACTGAAGGCATAAACTCCCAACTGTTCATTTCCCAACTTCCACCATCAAAAATGGGAACTCCATTTCTAGAGTCACATGTTTACCTGTGGAGTGGCTAAAAAGATAAATCTACCTCCGTTCATGCCTCTAAATTCTCAATTCAAAAAAAACAAAACCCGCTGCCATCCAGTCAATTCCAACTCATGGTGACTCTATAGGACAGGCTAGAACTGCCCGATAGAGTTTCCAAGGAGCGCCTGGCAGGTTCGAACTGCTGACCTCTTGGCTAGCAACTGTAGCACTTAACCACTACGCCACCAGGGTTTCCAAATTCTCAATAATCCCCGTAAAAACAGGAGTTTCTATTTGAAAACCGAGTTTTATAGGCGGAATCGATATGCTCAATTTCTGTGCTTCCACTTACTTTCTTCCTTCCTTCTTTTCTTCCTTCTATCCTCCCTTCGTTCCTCCCTCCCTCCATTTCATATTTTAATAGATTTGCTGAGATATAATTGGCATACAAAAACTTGCAAAGCGAACAATTTGATGAGTATTGGCATATGTATACATTCATGAAAACATCACCACCATCAGTATAATGAATATATCCATCACCCCTAAATGTTTCCTCACGCCTCTTGGAAACACTTCCTCCCACATTCCCATGCAGTTCATCTGTCTCCCAGGCACTACTGAACTGCTTTCTGTCACTGTAGACTAGTTTTTTATTTTCAAGTAGTTTATAAAAGCTAAATCATACGGTAGGTACTTCTTTGTATGGAGTTTATTTCATTCATCAGAATTATTTGGAGATTCATCCACAGTGTTACATGTACGAATAGTTCACTCCTTTTTGTTGTTGAAGTAGTATTCCATTGTATGTATATGGCACAGAAGGTTTATACATTAACCTAGCAATGGACATTGGGGTTGTTTTCAGTTTGAAACTAAAATTAAAAGTTGCTAGCCCCGGTGGTGTAGTGGTTAAGAGCTACCGCTGCTAACCAAAATGTTGACAGTTCAAATCCACCAGGAGCTCCCAGGAAACCCTAGGGGGCAGTTCTACTCTGTCCTATAGGGTCGCTATGAGTTGGAATTGACTGAACGCAATGTGTTTGGTTTTTTGGTTTTATGAGCATTTATGTACAAGTGTTTGAGCATATGGTTTTATTCCTTCTGGATAATTACATGAGACTGAAAAGACTGAATCAGAGTATGCATACATTTAACTTTTTCAAAGCTGTTATATTATTTTCCAAACTGGTTGTACCACTTACATTCTTATTAGAAGTTTACAAGGTTACCAACTTGTTCACTGCTTCAACAACAATTGATGTGGCCAAGCTTTTTTTTTTTAATATATGTACAGCAAAATACACTCCCATTCAATAAGTTCTAAACATGATATTCAGCGACATTGGTTACATTATCCACATTGCATCCACGTTCTCACTATTTCTATTCCAGTTGTTTTACACACTTTAACTTAGACTCACTACACCCTAAATTTCTCATTGATGACTTAGAACAACAGTTGTCTGTTTGGTCTCATATAGGTTATTTTTTTTAAAGAGTGTAGTACGCAAGGGTGATTTTTTTCACTTTTTCAGCTAATTGCTATTTATTTTAAAGATGACTTCAAGGGATAGTTTTGCTTCAAGGGTTAAAGTGTATCTCAGGGCAATAGTCAGGGATTCCTCCAGACTCAATGAGTCCAGAAAGTCTGGAATCTTTAAGAGTTTGAAGTTCTGTTCTATATTTTTCTCCCTTTCTATCAGGATCCATCAATTGTGTCACTGATCAGAATGTTTGGTAGTAGTAGCCGGGCACTATCTAGCTCTTCTGGTCTCAAGGTAGAAGCAGCATTGGTTAATTGAGACAATTAGTCCCGTAGTCCAGTTCGTTCTCTGATTCTTAGGTTTCCTTTTTTCTCTTTTACTCCAGATGAATAGAGACCAACTTCCTAGGTTTGAGCCAGTCTATTATTACTTGGTATTGCCTTGCCTTCCTCTCCATTAGAAAGCTCTATTTGCCTTCCTCTCCATTAGAAAGCTCTATACCTACGCCATTTATTCCCTTTTATTGTTCTGATATTGTTGTCATTTACAAATTAACCTCTCTGATTCCCCGTTGTAAATCTTTTGGTTTTGAATAGTCCTTGAGAATTCATTTCCTAGGTTGGTATCTGGCTGGTGAGATTTTGCATCCTAGATTTAGGCTGTTGTCTGATGTTGTTTGTTCTCAAACTGAAGGACTCTTTTTAATAATTCTTGTTTGTTTGATTTAGTTTTTACATATTCTCTGAATTTCTGTTTATCTTTAACTGTCCTAATTTCACCATCATATTTGAAGAAGAGTTTTGCAGGGTATATTATTCTTCATTGGGAATTTTTTCTTTCAAGGTTTTATACATGTCATCCCATTGCCTTCTTGCTTGCATGGTTTCTGCCTAGTAATTAGAGCTTAGTCTTATTGTTTGCCCTCTGTAAGTGATTTCTCGTTTTTCTTGAGCTGCTCTCAGGATTCTTTCTTTGTCTTTGGTTTTAGTGAGTGTGATTATGATATGCCTTGGTGATTTTCTTTTGGGATCTTTCCTATATGAGGTTCATTGAGCTTCTTGGATGCTTACCTTTTCATCTTTTGTGATATTAGGGAAGTTTTCTGTCAGCAATTCTTCAATGATACTCTCTAGTTTTTCCATTTTCTCTCCCTCTTCTGGAACCCCAATCACTAACAAATTTTTGCATTTGATTGTATCCCACATAATTCTCATGCTTTCATTTTTCTTTGTTCTTTTTTCTAATTTTTCCTCAAACAAAGTTGTATACAAAGATTTATCTTCAATTTTGCTGATCCTATTTTCCATCGTTTCAAACCTGCCCCTCAGCTCTTCTATGACATTGTTCATTTCTGAAGCCTTGTCGTTTATCTTTTGGGTTTCTAATTTTTTTTAATGATATCTTGTTGTGAATTTATTTTGGCGTTTTGTTCCTGTGTTATGTGTCTGATTTGCTCCTTTATTTTGTCTGTCTTTTCCATGAAATTTTCTGCCTTTTCCATGAATTTGTCTATGTTTCCCCTCATTTTTGTCTGTTTTTTGTTTCAACTCTTGCATAGCCATAAATATTAGAAATGAATTCCCTATCAGGTAGTTCCCATGCCTTTTTTTTTTTTTTTTTACTGAAAACTCATCTAGTGTTTTATTTTGGTTGCCTACTGAAACCATCCTGTCCTGTTGTTTATATGTTTTGATATTTTCTGCTGTCTTTGGGACATTTATTATTTATTTTCTTCATTTATTGATTGTAGCTTTGTTTTTTCCTGCTGTTTTGTTTCATTTGGTTACATCTGATCAGGCAGGCTATGCATTCTTTATTGTTTGCTTATCTGTGGGCATGATACTTTTCACCTCCTTATCCAATGTGCAGGGACAGTCACTCAGCTATGGTTCAGCAGAACAGGTTCAGCTGAAAGTGTAGGGCTGGGCTGTGTTGTTTGTGACACACACTGGAGATAAAATGGTGGGCAGTGAAGGGCAGGTATTTTAGGCTGTGCCTGTGCTGCTCTAGGGTGTGATGTTCAGGGCATGGTGCAGATAGGCAGGAGGGAAGGGGGGGGTTGTGATATGTGGAGCTAAGTTGGGTATGGGAAAGAAGAGAGAGGTGAGAGAGAAATGGGAGCCAAAAAATAAAAAGGTGAAGACCAGAGCCTAACCCACAGTTTAGAGACTGAAGTCAACTAGGCCTAAAACACTAAAACACAGCTTTAAGTCAAACCCAGTCGAGCCCAACCTAGACCAGCCAAACCACAGCTAACCCACAGACAAGAGAGAAATAAATGAATATTATGGTATGCCTCAGAGATTCTGTGATTGTTTGTTATAAGGTATTATGTGGAATTAACTGATTGATACAGTAACAAATTATGTAAGGCTTTATTGTATCTATGCAAATACATGGAAACACTGGTGGTTTAGTGGTTAAGAGCTAGGGTGGCTAACCAAAAGGCTGGCAGTTCAAATCCAGCAGGTGCTCCTTGAAAATCCTATAGGGCAGTTCTACTTTGTCCTATAGGGTTGCTATGAGTTAGAATTGACTCGATGGCAATGGGTTATGTACATACATATATGCAAACACACTCAGACATGGACACACAGAAACCAGACCATAAAATATGTAGCAGCTCCATACATTTACCAGTTTAGTCATCTGCTTTTGATACTTTCTGTATTAATTACTGTAGGGGAAGTAGACATTGTTGGCAACACTCTAATATCTGGAACTGGCCCATCGTAAACAATTATCTTTCTTAGTACCAGTGTGGCAAGCAGAGGTGGAAAAATTACCAGTATTCTGCAAGCATCCGCATTGCACATTTTGACCTTTTATTTTTTTCTCTTCATTTATCTTTATTTATTTTTTTAATGCAAAAGGAGTTTTGAAAATAGTATTTTATTGCTTTTTTTGGTGAAAGTTTACACAGCTGCTAGTTTTCATTTGACAGTTTCCACACAAATTGATGAATGACATTAGCTACATTTTTCACAATGTGTCAACATTCTGTTTAATTATGTTCTGGTTAGTCCACTTCCAGTGTACTAGTTTCCTGCCCCTTTTATCTTCTCATCTTTGTTTTAGGGTAAATATTGACCTTTTGGCCTCATAAGGATTTTTTTTTATGGGAGCACCATTCTTTTTATGAGAGTTTGAGATCTGCTTCCCACTGCTCTCCTGCTCCATCAGGGATTCTCTGTTCCGTTCCCTGTCAGCAGTCATCAGTTGTAGCCAGGTACCATCTAGTTCTTCTGGCCTCGGGCTGATGTAGTCTGATTTATGTGAGGTGGAGAGAAGGAGACTAATTAAGGAACATGGAATTAGAGGAATGACATGGTGGTGAGTTTTCTGTGTTTTGTTTTGCCTTTTATATCTTGAACTAGGCAGTAGAGAAGGTAACAATGTGGAAACACCAATGGGCAGAGATAAATATAAATAAATAAATAATCCCAAATAAAGGCCTGAACTTCATCAAAAAACCTAGAAGAGCTGCATACAAAGTCAGAATTTTTTTTTTTTTTTCTGAAATTTTCATTTTACTCAGCTAAACATCATGGATAAAATTATCTTCTTCCCTTCCTTCAATGCCAGGAGCTGAATGGCAAGTCTGAATTCCAATCCACAGCTAGCAGTAACAGAGTCCCTTGGTCTTGTCCTGCATTGTCAGTAAAGGCCAACTGGGAAACCTGGACTTCCATCCATGCCTCATAGTAAGGTCCCCCTTACTCTCTCCATAGTATTAGTGGAGACAGAGTTGAGTTATAAAAGTCAAGCTCTACTTAAAAGTAAAGACTTTATCCCCTTTTTCTCTTCCACCGAATAAGTAGAGACCAAGTGCGGACCATGGTCTTCCACTCCACCCAGTATTTACAAGGTGCCCTCCTGTATATCTGGTGTAGGTGGAGAGTGAGTGGAGAGTCTACCTCCTCATTTGGATGTAATGAGTTACTCTCTCCCTCTCTCCAATCCTCAAGTCGTGAGTCTGGACCTCTGTCTGTGCCTAGCAATAACGAGGTGCCATTTGCTCCACCCACTGGTAGAAAATGTCTGCCAGCAGAAGTCCAGACTTGTTCAGTTTCAGTATAAATGTAAAATAGATTTAAATAAGATGCAGATTCTAATAGTAAGAAACACTAATGTGTGGGATACAATAAAAAAAAATCACTCATCACACCAAGAACCAGGAAACTCTTAATTTGAATGAGAAAGATTACCCAGTATACACCAAGAATAAGAAGATCTGTCAAAACAACCTGGTACTGGCACAAGGACAGATACATTAACCCATGGAACAGAATTAAGAACCCAGATGTAAATGCATCCGCCTATGGTCACCTGATCTTCAATGAGGGCCCAAAGTCCATCGAATGGGGAAAAGACAGTCTTTTTAACAAATGGTGCTGGCAAAACTTGATGTTCATTTGCAAAAAAATGAAACAGGACCCATACCTCACACTATACACAAAAACTAATTCAAAAGTGATCAAAGACCTAAATATAAAACCCAAAACTATAAAGATCATAGAATAAAAATTAAGGCCAATGTTAGAGGCCCCAATACACAGCATGAAAAGGATACAAACCATAATTAAAAATACACAAACACCAGAAGATAAACTAGATAACTGTGATTTTCTAAAAATTAAACATTTATGCTCATCAAAAGACTCTACCAAATAAGTAAAAGAGAACCTACCGACTGGGGAAAAAAAAAAAAAATTGGCTATGGCATATCCGACAAAGCTTTAATCTCTGAAATCTACCGTACTGAAATATACCGAAAATCCAACACTTCTACAATAAAAAGAAAAATAATCCAGTTAAAAAAAAAATTGGTAAAGGATATGAACAGACACTTCACCAAAGAAAACATTCAGGTTGCTAACAGACATATAGTGAAATGCTCATGACCACTAGCCATTAGAGAAATGCAAGTCGGAGCCACAGTGAGATACCATCTCACCCCAACATTACTAGCACAAAACAAACAAAAAGAAAATAATAAATTTTGGAGAGGCTATGGGGAGATTGGAACTCTTATGCCCTGCTGGTGGAAATACAAAATGGCACAATTTTGGAAAATGATATAGTGCTTCTTTAAAGCTAGAAACAGAAATATCAGATGATCCAGAAATACGGCTTCTAGGAATGTATCCTAGAGAAATAAGAGCCATCACACAAATAGACATATGCACACTCATGTTCATTGCAGTATTATTCTCAATACCAAAAAGATGGAAACAACCCAAGTGCCCATCAATAGATGATTGGATAAATAAACTATGAGACATACACAAAATGGAATACTATGTAATGACAAAGAACAATAATGAATGTGCAAAACCTCTCACAACATGGATGAATCTGGAGGTCATTATGCTGAGTGAAATAAGTCAATCACAAAAGGACAAATATTGTACGAGACCACTATTATAAAAACTAATGAAAAGGTTTACACACAAAAAGAAACAATTTTTGATGCTTAAGAGGGAAGGAAATGATGGGGAGGGAAAAACACTAACTAGACAATAGGTAAGTGGTAACTTTGGTGAAGGGTAAGACAGTACACAATACTGGGAAAACCAGCACAACTTGACCAAGGCAAGGTCACGGAAGCTCCTTACCAAAAAAACCCAAACCCATTGCGGTTGAGTCGATTTCAACTCATAGTGACCCTATAGGACAGAGTAGAACTGCCCCACAGAGTTTCCAAGGAGTCCATGGTGGATTCAAACTGCTGAACTTCAGTTAACAGCCATAGCACTCAACAACTATGCCACCAGGGTTTATACATCAAAACTTCAAGAGGGACTGAATTACTAGGCTGAGCGCTGGGAACCATGGTCTTGGGGGAACATACAGCTCTATTAGCATAACATAGTTCATAAAGAAAATCCTCTACATCCTACTTTGGTGAGTAAAGTCTGGGATCATAAAAGCTTGTGAGCAGCCATCTAAGATACTTCACTGGTGTCACCCCATCTGGAGCAACAGAGAATGAAGAAAACCAAAGAAACAAGGGAAAGATTAATCCAAAGGACTAATGGACCCCAAGTACCACAGCCTCTACCAGACTGAGTCCAGCATAAGTAGATGGTGCCCAGGTACCACCACTGACTGCTCTGACAGGAATTATAACAGAAGTTCCTGGACAGAGCTAGAGAAAAATGTAGAAGAATTTCTAACTCATACACACACACACACACACACACACACACACACAAAGCCCAGACTTACTGGTCTGATACAGAATGGAGAAACCCTGCGAGTATGGGGCCTGGACTCCCTTTTAACTCCACATTGAAGTCACTCCTGAGGTTCACCTTTCAGCCAAAGATTAGACAGGCCCGTAAAATAAAATGAGACTAAATGAGCGCACCAACCCAGGGGCAGGCAGAAGGCAGGAGCAATCATAAATATGTTTGAAATAATGTAGAGTAGAGGCTGAAAGATGGATGTGTATTGTATAAAGAGGTAGAACAAGATATTGTATTTGTGGGGAAGAACTGTTGTATCTTGATTATAGTGGTGGTTACACAAATCTACGTGTGTTAATAAAATTGCATAGGGATATACAAAAGAATTTAATAGCACAGTGAGTGTGTCAGAAGACTAAATTGGTGGCTTGGAAACTGACTTTTGGAATTCCCTTTCATTACACTAAAAAAAATAATGATAATCATGGCTAAGAAAATTAAGAGTAAAGGATGAAATACAAGAAATGTAATAGCTTTCTAATAGAAATTCCAGAAACATTGGAAGAGGAACACAGAGGAGAAGCAATAAACAAGAAATGAAACAAAAATGATAGAAGTAAACTTCCTGGACTGAAAACATGAATCTTAAGTTTGGAAGGGGTCATCAAGTGCAGAGAAGAAATAATTCATCAAAAAGTATGACATGTAGTTATGAACTCCAAGACATGGCGAATATTCTCCAAATCTTCAGAGAACAACTCCATATTATCTACAAAGAAATGAGAATAAGACTGACATCAAACTTCTTATCATAGCAATACTATGCCTGCCAATGTGACAATGACTACAGGGTACTGTATGAAATGTGCTAAATCCAGAACCACATGTCCAGCCCAGCTATTATATATGTGTGAAAGCAAAATCAAGGTATTTTCATTCTTGAAAGTATGCAAATTATGCATACTCTTTTTTTAAACATGTTACTCAGGGGTGCAAGAATATAATTCAGAAAAATAGTGTTTGAGAGGTAGAAGCTTTAAGATTCAAGAAAAGTAGGAATTAAAAACAAACAGTAAAATCACAGGCCATATTGTGTAACTATAACACATTAAAGTGTAAAATTAGTTGGAAAATATACCAAAAAAGAGAATCTTCTGAACAACTACTGAGAATAACAGGAAAACATAATGAAAGACAGGAAAAAAAGGAAAAAGAAAAAAAAAAAAGCTATTGAGAAGGGTATGATAAAGTATTTTAAAACATATGTAATAAGGCCGCAGATACAGTCATGGTCTTAAAACTTTTATTATACTATACAAAGGTTGAATATAAATAAGCTTTCAGCTTAAGAAGGGAGAAAATGAGCAAGATAAAATAAGCAAACAAAAAAGAAGATAACTAAATAAAGACAAAATCAGGAACGGATCATTAAATTAAAATGCAATAGCCTTAGAAAATGGCATATATAAATTGATCTTTTAAAAATTAATAATTACAAAGGAAAAATACAAGTACATAAGATCAGGAAACAGGAAGGCAATCTCACAAATATGTTTAAGAATACAAAATGTATGAGGGAATATTACATACAGAGATAAACTTGAAATGGATGATTTTGAATACAAATATAAATTTACAAATATGACAAAAATAAGGAATACCTGAAATAACTGGTATGATTTTTTTTTATTAAAGAAATAAGAACTCTAATCAGATTTACATCTTTAGAAAAGGCAGAAGGTTTGGATCATTTATAAATGAGATCTAGCAAACTTCAGGGAACAGATAATTCCTTCATTATTTACATCTTTCCTGAGCAAGGAAAAAAAAAAAAAGTGGAAATTTCTTAACTCAGTACAATGATAGCGTCATAACACAGTAAAAATGGATATAGGTCAAAGAACAAAGAAAAGAAAGAACAAAGAGTTATCAATATGACTCCTAAATCTAATACTAAGCATTAAAAAAAAGCATAATGTTATATATTAAATCACCATGCAATACATTTATTCTGTGAATGCAAAGGAGTTTCAAAATTGAAAAAATCTATCAGCATAAGTCACTGCACTGTTGCTGTTGTTGTTAGGAGCCATCTAGTGGCTTCTGACTCATGACCACCCTATATACAACAAAACGAAACACTGCCTTGTCCTGAGCCATTTTCATGATCGTTGTTATGCTTGAGCTCATTGTTGTAGACACTGGGTCAGTCCATCTCATTGAGGGTCTTCCTCTTTCTCCCTGATCCTCTATTTTCCAAGCATGATGTCCTTCTCCAGGGACTGATCCCTCCTGGTAACATGTCTACAGTATAAGAGAGGAAGTCTCTCCATCTTCACTTCTGATGAGCGTCTGGGTGTACTTCTTCCAAGATGAATCTGTTTGTTCTTCTGGCAGTCCATGCTGTATTCAATATTCTTCACCAACATCATAATTCAAAGGTATCAATTCTTCTTTGGTCTTCCCTATTCATTATCCAACTTTCACATGCATATGAGGCAATTAAAAACACCCTGGCTTGGCTCAGGCACACCTTAGTCCTTAAAGTGACATCTTTGCTTTTTAACACTTTAAAGAGGTCTTTTGCATCAGATTTCTTGGCTGCTGCTTCCATGAATGTTGATTGTGGATCCTAGCAAAACGAAATCCTTGAAAACTTCAGTATTTTCTGTGTTTATCATGGTGTTGCTTATTGGTCCAGTTGTGAGGAATTTTGTTTTCTTTGTGTCGAGGTGTAATCCATGCTGAAGACTATCTGGATCCATCAGTAAGAGCTTCAAGTCACCCTTCATTTTCAGCAAGCATGTTGTGTCATATGCATATCACAGATTGCTAATGAGTCTTCCTCCAATCCTGATGCTGCCTTCTTCATACAGTCCAGCTTCTCGGATTCTTTGCTCAGCATACAGATCAAATAAGAATGGTGAGAGGATATAACCCTGACACACACCTTTCTTGACTTGAAACTAGGAAGTATTCCCTTGCTCTGTTTGAATGACTCCTTCTTGGTCTAAGTACAGATTCATCATGAACGCAGTTAAGTGTTCTGGGATTCCCATTCTTTGCAATGTTATTTACTTTTTTTTTTTTGTGTTTCACACAGTTGAATGTCTTTGCACAGTCAAGAAAAGACAGGTAAACATTTTTCTGGTGTTCTCTGCTTTCAGCCTTGATCTATCTGACATCAGCAATGATATTCCTTCTTCTACATCCTCTTTTGAATCTGGCTTGAATTTCTGGCTGTTCCCTGCTGATGTGCTGCTCCAAGCACTTTTGAATAATCTTCAGCAAAATTTTACTTGTGCGTGATATTAATGATATTGTTCAATGATTTCTGCATTCAGTTGGATCACCTTTCTTTGGAATGGGTTCAAATATGGATGTCTTCAAGTTGGTGGGCCAGTTAGGTCTTCCAAATTTCTTGGCATAGATGAGTGAGTGCTTCCAGAGCTGTATCCATTTGTTGAAACATCTGAATTTATATTCCATCAATTCCTGGAGCCCTGTTATTTGCTAATATTTTCAGTGCAACCTGGACCTCTTCCTTCAGTACTGTTTGTTCTTGATCATATCCTACCTCCTGAAATTGTTGAATGTCGACCAGTTTTTTGGTATACCAACTCTGCGTTTTCCTTCCATCTTCTTTTGATGCTTCCTGCATCATTTAATATTTTCCCTGTAGAACCCTTCGCTATTGCAACTTGAGGCTTGAGATTTTCTTCATTGCTTTCAGCTTAAGAAATGCCAAGCACTTTCTTCCATTTCATTTTCTATTTGGAAAAATCTTCAATTTCTTCATCTTTGGCCTTAGTGGTTGTTTCATAAATCTGACTATTGTCACATTAACTGGTTTTCCTTGTAGGTGTATGGATATTATCTTATCACTGACGGTGCTTTACTTCAGGATAGATCTTAAAGTGTTCTTTTTGACAGTGAATGCAACACTATTAGTCTTCAATTTGGCCTTCCTGGCATAGTAGACCATATGATTGTCTGATTCAAAATGGCCAATACCAGTACACTTAAGCTTGCTAATGCTGAGGATATTGATGTTTATGCATTCCATCTCATTTTTGATGACTTCCAATTTTCCTAGAATCATACTTCCTACATTTCAGGTTGAATTTATTAATGGATATTTGCAGCTGTTTCTTCCCATTTTGAGTTGAACCATAATCAGATGAAGGTCCCAAAAACTTGACTCCATTCATGTCGTTAAGGTCAATTCAACTTTGAGGAGGCAGCTCTTCCCCCTTCATCTTTTGAATGCCTTCCAACCTGAGAGGCTCATCTTCCGTCACTGCATCAGACAATTCTTCACTGCTATTCATAAGGCTTCCACTGGCTTATTTTATCAGAAGCTGGCTACCAGGCTCTTCTTCCTAGTCTGTCTTAGCCTGGAAGCTCCACTGAAACCTGTCCACCAAGGGTGACCCTGCTGGTAAGTGAAACATAGGTAGCAAAGCTTCGAGTATCACAGCAACCCGCTAGTCACCAGAGTATGACAAACTTACGACACGTCGTGGGAATTACTGCACTAGTAAACATTGAAAAGTAATTTAATATAAATTCAACATCCAATTTTTAACCTTAGGAGACAGTCATATTAAAAATTTACACAAAAGCTACACTTAATGAAAACAACACGTTTAATATCAAACCTTTATACAAAACATTACAAACAACACAGAAGAAAAAGTAGATAACTGGGAGCTCCTAAAAATCAAACACCTATGCTCATCCAAAGACAACACCAAAAGAGTAAAAAGACTACCTACAGACTGGGAAAAAGTTTTCAGCTGTGACATTTCTGATCAGCCCCTGATCTCTAAAATCTACATGATACTGCAAAAACTCAACTACAGAAAGATAAATAACCCAATTAAAAAATGGGCAAGTTATGAACAGACACTTTACTAAAGAAGACATTCAGGTAGCTAACAGATACATAAGGAAATGCTCACTATCATTAGCCATTAGAGAAATGCAAATCAAAATTACAATGAGATTTCATCTCACTCCAATAAGGCTGGCATTAATCCAAAAAACACAAAATGGTAATTGTTGGAGAGGCTGTGGAGAGATTGGAATACTTCTACACTGCTGACGGGAAAGTAAAATGGTTCAACCAGTTTGGAAATTGATTTGGCGCTTCCTTAAAAAGCTAGAAATAGAACTACCATATGATCCAGCAATCCCACACCTTGGAATATATCCTAGAAAAATAAGAGCCTTTATATGAACAGACATATGCACACCCATGTTCATTGCAGCACTTTTTACAATAGCAAAAAGATGGAAGCAACCAGTGTGCCCATCAATGGATGAAGGGATAAATAAATTATGGCATATTCACGCAATGGAATACTACGCATCGATAAAGAACAGTGAGGAATCTATGAAACATTTCATAACATGGAGGAACCTGGAAGGCATTATGCTGAGTGAAGTTAGTTGCAAAAGGACAAATATTGTATAAGACCACTATTACAAGAACTTGAGAAATAGTTTAAACTGAGAAGAACGCATTCTTTTGTGGTTACGAGAGGGGGGAGGGAGGGAGGGTGGGAGAGGGGCATTCACTAATTAGATAGTAGATAAGAACTACTTTAAGTGAAGGGAAAGACAGCACACAATACAGGGGAGGTCAGCACAACTCGACTAAACCAAAAGCAAAGAAGTTTCCTGAATAAACTGAATGCTTTAAAGGCCAGCGTAGCAGGGGCAGGTGTCTGCGGGCCATGGTTTCAGGGGACATCTAAGTTAATTGGCCTAACAAAAGCTATTAAGAAAACATTCTGCATCCCACTTTGAAGAGTGGCTTCTGGGGTCTTAAACGCTAGCAAGCAGCCATCTAAGATGCATCAACTGGTCTCAACCCATCTGGATCAAAGGAGAATGAAGAACACCAAGGACACAAGGCGATTATGAGCCCAAGAGACAGAAAGGGCCACATGAACCAGAGCCTACACCATCCTGTGACCAGAAGAACTAGATGGTGCCCGGCTACATCCGATGACTTCCCTGACAGAGAACCCCTGAGGGAGCAGGAGAGCACTGGGATGCAGAACCCAAATTCTCATAAGACCAGACTCAATGGTCTGAGACTGGAAGGACCCCAGTGGTCATGGCCCCCAGACCTTCTGTTGCCCCAGGACAGGAACCATTCCTGAAGCCAACTCTTCAGACATGGATTGGACTGGACATTGGTTGGAGATTGATGCTGGTGAGAAGTGAGCTTCTTGCATCAGGTGGACACTTGCGACTATGTTGGCATCTCCTGCCTGCAGGGGAGATGAGAGGGTAGAGGGGTTAGAAGCTGGCAAAATGGACACAAAAAGAGAGAGTGGAGAGAGGGAATGGTCTATCTTATTAGAGGGAGAGCAATTGGGAGTACGTAGCAAGGTGTATGCAAGGTGTATACAAATTTTTGTGTGAGAGACTAAATTGATTTGCAAACTTTCACTTAAAGCAGAATAAAAATTAAAAAAAAAAAATCAAACCTGTTAAGATTTCCACTACATACAGGAAGAAAAGTGTAGGTTATTTATGAATGTTTATGAATACCATTTAATACAGTTCTTAAGGTGTTACCCATTGCCTTCAAGTTGATCCTGACTCATAAGGACCCTATAGGACACAGTAGAACTATCCCATGGGGTTTCCAAGGAGTGGTTGGTGGATCTGAATTGCTGACACAGCTGAGCTCTTAACCACTGTGCCACCAGGGCTCCTCTTAAGGCGTTAGCAGATGTGATATGACACTAACATAGTGGCCTGCACATATAAGAGCTCAACACATTTCTTCCACTAGTGAATGCTGAAGTCGTCCTGAGAAGATATTAGGCACGAAGCTCACATTATGAGTTTTACTGAATTCAAGGCTAAAACATTTGTATAAGTAGGTCAAGGAAAACATTGAAATGATTTTCAGGATATTGAGTCCTATGTTCAGGATACTTAGTTTAAAAATAAATAATTGATTTATTTTTTAAAGAGTTTAAAAGCCACCATTTCCCTTTGGCAAACAAATTTAAATCAGTGATTGGATTCTATATGTCCCATGGTTTACGAGAAAAATTAGATAAGTAAAAGCACTAAATGGCTAGTTAAAAAAGGGATATGGGCTGTCAATAATTATCACTTCAGTTTAGTTGTCCCCTTATTAACTAGTCAACATGGCTTACCTGGAAAATACTATCTAGATCTACAAAAAAAATCTTCTTCTTTCAAAACAATAATAAAATTAAATATATAAATGTCATTAGTACAGCACTGGAATTGTAGAAAGGACCATTAATATATATAGAAGCCAAGTCAGTTAATATAAGGTAATTCTTGTTTAAAACATGAGTGACTTTGGAAACTGAAAAAAAAAATCGTTTTTAGACTTACTTATCTGCAAATCATTCTTGCCTTGAGTATTTTGAGATTTAATAGAGGAAGTTGTTGTGGAGACATATCAAAAATATATAACTGATATCTCAGAGAATGTTCTTTATGTATCTTAAAGAGTACACAATCTTTCCAAGAGAAAGAAGTACCTAATCTTCCCCAAGGAAATAAAGCATCTAGAATTGAGTTGGAAACCACTCTGTCTTGGAGTCCCAAGGTCTAAGTGTGCAAACTCCAGATTAACTCTAAGAACCTATGACAATATCTCAAGTGTATGACTCTGCTTTTGGAGGAGTCAACAGGAGAGTGTTTTAAGCTCTGATGAGTACTCTCCCCTGTATAATTGCATCAAAACCAGTAAGGAGTATATTTGGGAGGAAAGTTGGTCTTCCTACTTAGGTCATCATTGATACTGCAGGATATTTATTCAGAGTCCCAGGAGAATAATTATTAACTTATCTTAATTACAGTACGAAGAGTTAAAAAAATCTAAAAGTAGGAGTTATTATGTTCTCCTTCAGGACCACACACAGAGATGAGAGCCTAGACCTCTGCTTTTTGAAATGAGGACACTCGCCAAACTGCTGAAAATCTGCTTATGATAATCCTACAATCATTCTATATGGGAACCATTCTCCTCTATTGCATAAATTTTTCTCCTTCCAAGAGGCAATATCAAAAAATTTAATTCAGGACATTGGAAATGTCAGTGGTCTGAGAGTGTCATTATGACTCAGTACAAGCATAATTCAGTAATTGCTTGTCTTCTTAGGAGAATTTCACCTCAGAGAGCCTTCCCAGGAATTGTGTTCCTAGGGGAATACTCATACACATCCTTGGAGTTCAAAGAACTTAAAATAAAAGATAAAAAAAACTCCCTTGTTTGTAAAAGTTATCTGAGGATCTGGAGTTAGAATGGGATCTTATTATGGCTCAGTCATAGTCAACTTTTAAATATTAGAGTTACAGGTTATATTGCAGATGTTAGAGATTTTCAGCCCAGTTCCATCCTTCTGTAAAAAACAGAAGTGGAAAGGTGAAATGGATTTCCCAGTCTTGCAGGGAGTTACTGACACATCTGGAACAGGAACACAGTTTTAGAATTTGTGAGAAGAGTCCATATTTCTTCTTCCTTTCCAGTAGAAGCCATTTGATTTTTTGATGTTAAGGGCCAATAGCATCTCATTCAAAACAAATCAACAAGGTTCTGGACAGATAAATTTTGCCATGAAGCTATGAGAGTTTATCTCAAAATACAAGAGAGACTCCTGACAACATTCAAGTAAGTACACAAAGTCTGGGTATACTTTTACTAAAGCATTTATTTTAAAAGGAATTACTTAGGGGAATTACAATATATAATCTAATAAGACAATTGTTGACACAAATACATGCAGCTATTACATAAGCCAATACAACTGAACCTGAAGAAAAAGAAATTTCTGTTGCCTGTGAGTGTGCACAGTGGAGCAACAGGAAAGCTTCTCCTCTTCCTTCTTATTTCCTTGCTTTCCTAAGATGCAGCCACAAGAGCTTCCAAAGCTCTTCTAGAAAGAAACGAATAAAATGGAGTATTCAATCATTTGAATCAGAGAACTCCAGGATTAGGTTGAAGAACTGCTTAATTTGGAGCAGCTTGCCCTCTGCACTTCCCTTAAAAATTATAAATCTTGACCCTAAGATACGCATTTACTAACCAGCATCTCCTTGAGGAGGGCTTTGTATTCTGTGGGCAACAGCAATCTACAGTGCATGAAAGGCCCAATATTAACACTGAAATGATTTCTTAAAACTTTCTTAAGCTGATAAAACCTTGATATCCACGGCACCAACAGTTCCAGCGTAGTAGGATGTAGTCACGGTTCAATCCGTAACAGCTGAGTTCCTGTTTGTTCCAGACACTAGTAACATCTCAGACGGTACAAAATTATTGGCAGCTTTCTCCTATTGAGAAAACTCCCTATTATGAAAAAGAACACAATGTATTTATTCTTTTTTTCTCTATAGCGAATGAAGTTGTTTGACTAAAAATAACACAATCCTGACATGATTAAGGTAATAAACCACCTTAATAATGACCAACCTTAAACTCTTAATTTGATGATCATTTTGTTTCTTCTGCCACAACACAAATAACACTATTATTACCCAGTCCCAACACTATTATTAATCATAGGCAAATAGATTTCTTACTTCCTTTGATTTTCTTTTTCTTAGTTCCATATCCACTGCTTCCTGAAGGAAATGGCCAGACAAAATGATTCCACAGTGACTGAATTTGTCCTTGAGGGATTGACAGAAAAACCAGAACTCCAGCTGCCTCTCTTCCTCCTATTTCTAGGGATCTATGGAGTCACCGTTGTGGGAAATATGGGTATGATCTTCCTAATCACTTTCAGTTTCAAGCTCCAAGCTCCCATGTATTTTTTTCTTGGCAATTTGTCAGCCGTAGATCTCTTTTACTCCTCAGTTATTACTCCCAAACTCCTGGAAAACTTTGTAAGGGAGAAAAATGTTATTTCCTACCCTGGATGTATGACACAACTTTTTTTCTTTTGCTTTTTTGCTACTGCTGAGTCCTATATTCTAACTGCCATGGCTTATGATAGATGTGCAGCTATCTGTAGTCCACTGCTCTACAATGTCACCATGTCCCAAAAGGTCTGCAATGTGCTTGTGACTGGAGTCTATATTATGGCATCTATTGGAGCTATGCCCCACATAATCTCCATGATTATGCTTTTCTTCTGTAAGGACAATGTCATCCACCATTACTTCTGTGACATACTTCCTCTCCTAAAGCTCTCATGCTCCACTACCTACATCAACGAACTTCTGGTGATACTTGTAGGCGGATTCAATGTGCTTGCAACAACTATGGCCATAATAATCTCTTACGCCTTCATATTGTGTAACATTCTTCGAATACCTTTAGCTGAGGGCAAATCCAAAGCCTTTAGTACCTGTGGTTCTCATCTTACAGCTGTTGGGGTTTTTTATGGATCCATCATATTCATGTATTTTAAGCCATCATCCAGCAGCAACATGGCCCAGGATAAGGTGGCCTCTGTGTTCTATACCACAGTGATCCCTATGTTGAACCCTTTGATCTATAGCTTGAGGAATAAGGATGTAAAGGATGTGTTCAGCAAAATCATGGGTATGAGGTATGGCCCACTCCAGGGTAGTAATCAGAACCACTAAAGGCCATGAAAATAGCCTACCTCTTTATTTTTCTTAAAGCGAACTTCTTTTTCTGTTTCCTACAATTAACACCCACTTCTCATTTCTTTCACTACACTTATCAGATGTTTCCCTTTTACTGAAATCTGTGCATTCATACACACCACTGTATACACACAGACATGCATACATCTATTCTTTGATCAAGAAATTTTATGATATTAAGATTTAGTAGATCCTTTTTGGTAAGGATACCCAAAACCAAACAAACCCATTGCTGTCAAGTTGATTCTGACTTATAGCTGCCCTATAGGACAAAATAGAACTGCCCCATAGGGTTTCCAAGGAGCTGCTGGTAGATTCAAACTGCCAACCTTTTGGTTAGCAGCTGAGCTCTTAATGACTGCACCACCAGGGTTTCTTGATGAGGATCAGCCAGGTTTATTTTTTTAAAAATCTGTCCCAGATGAATCTGCATAGTACTACTTCCTACCTTTTGAGAAACAGTGAAGTAGAATATTTTTTTTTCTTTTAATCAGAGCAAATTGACAGACATTCCCTTCTTTATGTTTACCTAGCTGAATGACAGCATGGGTAAGTGGTGTAAGACTTGGCTGTTACAGAAAATAATAATCTTGACTTTTGGTCAAGGACTGAGTTCAAAAAATAATGTATACTTGTCTAACTGAGCAACTTCCTCCCCTCCCCGCCATGGGTCCTTCTCTGTTTTTGCTCTACCATATCATGCCTTTTTCCTTAAAAATATAATTCCCACTAGTGAATCTTCACAAAAATGAATGAGGAAATCATTAATAGGAAAATGTCTTGCTCATGGTAGGACAGGGAAGCTATTTTCTGAATTGAAACTTCATCCTTCTTGCAAAACTTATAGGCAACTATTGATTCTTGCTTTCAAAAGTTCAACATCATGAAAAATAGATTTATTCTGCTGAATCTCAGGATACTGAGACCATGAATGTGGTCTTAGAAGATGGTCCTAACTAATTCTCTTATACACACAATTTCCTCCAGTTCCATTTCCATGGAATTCTTCCTCTCTGCCAGCATACCGATTAGAGCAGGGGTGGACCCTATGTTCTTTTGAACAAACTTCCCTGCTTAGTTGTAACTTGAACATCATCTGTCTGCATTCTCTTTGCTTGCTCCCTCAGTGGACAGAAAAGATGGTAACGGTTTCTTCCACAAATTTCTTTTGGTTACTCTCCTTTTCACTGTCATGATAAAGTTGACATTTAATAATCTAAAGAGGAAGAGTGAATTTCAAGGTGGACAGCATAAAATTTACCTCTGTCCCCACCAATTCTCCTGAATATAGCCCATGCCTTCTGTGCTTACCTATAAAGGCCGTTCTTGCATTCACGCAAGTATAAGTACAAGTATGTGCCTATCATAAAGTGCCAGATATCCTTTGAGATGCAGCTTCTTGGATCTCTGTCGTGAAAGCTAAATGATAAACCTGCATCATGTAGAATTCAAGTGATGAACATCTGTGATGTACACTGAATTCACATATATTATTGAAATGGTCAGAAGCATTTAAGCTTTGGCAATTCCGCTCATTTTTCTTTCCCTCCTTATAAGATTCCAGGTTCTCAGAGACCTGATGTCTCAAGACATTTTGCTGTAGAACAAGAAAAGCTATGTTAGTATTAGATGTGATTTAGGACAACTTTAACTAATGTAGACAAATAACTTATACAATAAAGGGACATTTATGATAATATCTGAATTACGTGGGTAAAAACCAAAGAAAGACATCACCTAAAATCAAAAGACAGAGAGTTACATCCCCATCTTAAAAGGAAGTTGTAAGTATTTAATATTGGAAATATGGGACAGTGGCCATCTCCTATTGCAAGGTGTAATAACACAAATGAAATCAAATTTAAAGAAAAAAAAACCTTCAAAATTAAAATGATGTAAACAAATTATAGCAAGAAAAAGTATATAGCAAAATTTTGTGTATTACTTGGTCTATGCAAAGGGACTATATATTATAGTGAAACCTGTGAGAGCTGGAATTTGACAGGACTGCCTTGTTTTCCTGGGTCTTGCAAGTTTTCCACCTTTGAGAGAGTGCAGTCTTACCACTTTTCTATCACTCTACTAGTGGAAAATATTTGAGATTTCTTTCTCTGAAAGGTTTCTGCAGTTCACAGATTCTGGCTTTCTCAGGTTTTACTGGGTATACACTCACGTATATTTTTGTATACTTAAAAAAACAAGAATATTAAGGAAATAGACATAGAATCTATTTTCCTGTATGAGGAAAAATAAATCAAGAGTCAAAATTTTGGGAAAATGCGTGCTATGAAAGGCCAGATTCCCCTAAGAAACACCACACAGGAAATAATAGCTTATAGGAGAAGGACTTCCTGTCTGAAGACTGACTTCTCCAGGAATGATATACAGTAGAGTTAATGATAATTTTAATCAGTCTCATAAGTCTCCAGCTGTTTTTCTCCCAGGCTTTACCATAACAAAGGGAAACTGCATTTCCAGGACATTGTGTTCCTATTGAAAGGCTAATAGAGTAAATTCCTGTCTATTCATTATATCAACCCTCAGTATTCCCTGTAGACACAAGAGTAGCTGTTTGAAAATTGAGTTTGAAGAAGGAACTGACCATGCTCAGAGCCTAGGTTCCCTCTCCTTTTCTTTTTTTCTTACTGTTAAAACAGATTTATTGAGGTTTATTTGGTTGAAAAGAAAAAAAAACATGCATTTCAAGTGTACAATTTTGTAAGTATTGACATATGTATGAATCCAAGGAACCATCACAATTAATATAGTAAATGCATCACCCCTAAATTTATCCTCATGCCTCTTGGTGATCCCTTCCTCCCATTCTCCCCTGCTCCTCATCTTCAAGGCAACCAATGATCTGCTTTCTGTCATTATAAATTAGGTTTCATTTTCAAGAATTTTATACAAATTAAATCATACAATAACTACTTTTCCGTATGAGGTTTATTTCACTCAGCATAGTTGTTTTTAGAGTCATCTGTTGCTGCATGTATCAATCACTGATTCATTTTTATTGCTGAAGTTGTATCTATTCCATCATACGCGTTACAACACAGCATATTTATCCATCTACCTGGCCATGGAGGTTGGATTTGTTTCCACATTGGGACAATAAAAAATAAAATTGCTATGAGCATTTGTGTCCAGGTCTTTGTATGGACATACGCTTTCATTTTGCTAGGATAATTACATACAAATGGAATGACTGGATCATATTGTATGTGTGCTTTATAAAAATCTTATAGTATGTGTGCTTTATACAAACTGCAAGTTTGTTTTTTGGAGTGGCTGTGTCATTTTACATTCCCATCAGCAGTTTATGCAAATGACAATTTGTCCACTGCTTCAACACTTGATGTGGTCACTCTTCTTAGCTGTAATCATTTTAATAGGTGTCCAGTGGTATGTCATTGTGATTTGATTTGTACTTCCCTAATAATTATTTTTCTAGTTTCTTAAGATGGAAGCTCAGATCATTAGAGACCAAGTAGAAGCTTTTGATAACCTAGGACATGATACAAAACAAACCTATGTAGGGAGTTAAATATTTGTTTACAAAATCTTTATTTTTTTTTTTTGTCTGAAGGTATAAAGTCAAAATAATTTGTTCAAAATTGCAATCTAAAGTTATTTTTTACCATTTTGGTTATAGTACTAATTTAAAATTCAATTAAATTAATTCATTTTCTTCTCATTTTCCATTTTAGTATGTTATTTTACTTATTTTATAAATAATTAAAATTTTTCCAAAAGTCAAAATTCCCTTTTGTGGGTAAACTATATTTTGTTCAAATAATTTTTAATATGTGAAAATTTATTTTGTTTCTAATGTTTTACTTTTCAAACGATATGGTTAAAAAATCCTCCATGGACAGAAAGGACCACATAAACCAGAGACTACATCAGCCTGAGGCCAGAAGAAGTAGATGGTGCCCAGCCACAACCAATGACTGCCCTGACAGGGAACTCAACAGAGAACCTGAGGGAGCAGGAGGGCAGTGGGATGCACACCTCAAATTCTTGTAAAAAGACCAGACTTAATGGTCAGACTGGGACTAGGACCCCGAAGGTCATGGTCCCCAGATCTTCGGTTAGCCCAAGACAGGAAACATTCCAAAAGCCAACTCTTCAGACAGGGATTAGACTGGAATATGGGATGGAAAATGATACTGATGAAGAACGAGCTTCTTGGATCAAGTAGACACATGAGACTTTGTTAGCATCTCCTGTCTGGAGGGCAGATGAGAGGGCAGAGGCAACCAGAAGCTGCCCGAATAAGCATGAGCACAGAGAGTGGAGGGAAGGAGCGTGCTATCTCATTAACCCACCCACAACCCACTGCCGTCAGGAGAGCAATTAGAAGTGTATAACAAGGTTTGTATAAATTTTTATATGAGAGACTGACTTGATTTGTAAACTTTCACTTAAAGCACAATAAAAATTAATTTAAAAAAAATCCTCTGGTGATGCATTTTCATATTAATGAGGATATGTCTTCTGGGTCATTTTGATAAGTGGAATTGCTGGATCAATACCAAACGTGATATTGTTAGAAGAAAATTAGATACTGAACATTTCTCATGTTTGTCGATTTTAATAATTTACAGTCTCCCCGGACTTGTATGTAAGTGTTTTCTTACCCAGAGTTTTATTAACATATTGCTCATCAAAGTTTAAAAAAAATTTTTTTGGTCACCCTAGTAATTAAGGAGTGGTATCTTTACATCTCAGTGTAATTTTAATTTGAATTTCCCTTATTTTGTATGCAGTTGAGCATTCTTCCACAGGTCATTTTACATTTTTTTTTTTTTGTGTGTGTGTGTGAGTTACTTGCTTATGTCTTTTGCCACTTTTTATTGTTCTTTTGTTTTTTCTTCATATTTTAAATTAGTTTAATTATGTAATAATTTACACAGAGTAAACGTCACCTGTTTTAAGTGAAGAGTTTACTGGGTTGTGACAAATAGCTATACCTACTTATACAAGTAAATCAAGAAGAAAAACTTTTTCATCCTTCTAAAAAGTTTCCTCATGCCTGTTTGTAGTCTATCTCCATACCCATTCCTGGCCCCAAGACAGTACTGAACAACTTTTCTCTATGTATTTGAATGTTTTATAATTTCACATAAATAAAATATGTAGTTAGTTAGGATTCTCCACAGAAAAAGGACCAGTAAGATTTACCTCTCTCTCTGTTTGTCTCTCTTTCTATCTCTCACCTCCTCTTTCTCATACATTCTCTCTGTCTCTCCTTCATATATGTATACTGCTTTGACACACACACACACACTCACACGAGTCAAAGTAGTATACATATGATAAAAAAAAAAAAATGTCCCTATTAATCTGTTATTACTCTCTCCACAAGAAAATATGTGGCCCTGGAAATGGACTGGCTCTTTTTGACAGTAGAGGCTTGAGGAAGAATAGCTAATAATTTATGAGATTTCTGTTATTAACAGTAACTTTTTTGTAAATCATTCCTGATATATATATGGTGACACAGTGGTTAAGAGCTCAGCTGCTAACCAAAAGATCAGTGGGTTAAACTCACCAGCCTCTCCTCAGGAGAAAGATATGGCAGTCTGCTTCCATAAAGATTACAGCCTTATTAGTCTGCCAGTGACTGGAGAAACCCTGAAAGTTTGGGCCCTGGACTCCCTTTTAACTCAATGCAGAAATCACTCCTGAGGTTCACCCTTAGCCAAAGATTAGGTAGGCCCATAAAACAAAGTGAAACAAAACGGGCAAGGATGAGAATGCAGGAGGGGATGGGAAAGATGGTAACGAAGAGCCCAGGGTGGAGAAGGGGAGAGTGTTGGCATATCATAGGGGTGGCAACCAATGTCACAAAACACATGTGTATCAATCGTTTAATAAGAAAATAATTTGCCCTGTAAACCTTCATCTAAAATACAAAAAAAAAAAAGAAAAAAAACTTAAGAAATTTCATCAAAATTAAAAACTTTTGTGCATCGAAAGACTTAAAAACAAAGTGAAGAGACAACCTACTGGATGGGAGAAAATATTTAGGAATCATATATCTGATAAGGTTTGATGTCCAGAATATATAAAGAACTACAACTCAAAAATGAAATGACAACCCTATCAAAAAATAGACAAAAGACTTGAATAGACATTTCACCAAAGAAGATATGCAAATGTCCAATAAATTTCTGAAAAGAGGCTCAATGTCATTATCCATTGTTCATTGCCACTGAGTCTACTACAATTGAGGGTGACTTTTGCATAACAATTAAACATTGCCCATTCCTGTACCATCAAAAAGAAAAATTACGGCCTTGGAAACCCTATGGTTTATGTGGAATATGAGCCCTGGCTCTAACTCTTACTGGTTATATGACCTTGGAAAATATGCACAAACTCATTTGTAAAATATAGAAAATAATGCCTTCAAGATAAGCTTCACAACTAAGAGCACAATTTTACTTAACATTTCTCTCTCTCTCTTTTTTTTTTCTTTTTTTTCTCTTCCTGTCAACACGTAAAGTATAAAAAAAAAATTTCTTTCATGGAGTTTTTATGAAAATTAAATGAGATTTTATATGTGTAATAATATTATATATGTAATTTATAATATATAATATATAACAATGTGTCATACATTTCATATAAAAAGAGATTATATATGTGTGTATGTGTCTGCATATATAAAGCTACATACGTATATAGCTTTAGTAACAAGAACACATATACCTAAGGTCCTGTGAAAGAGCATTCTAAAACTGAGGCACTTGACGTAACTAAAATGGCTGATACAGGTCTAGATCAAACTCTGTTTTGTCCTAGGCCCCTGCTGATGCTTTTTAAAGTGTGTGACTTATGACCAAACTCTTGATCAAGGTAACTTATTTTGCAACATTCTAAGGTGGCCCATCCAGAACATTGCAGGAAACAGAAGAAACCAGCTCTGGAAAACAAGAAATAGTGGCTAAGGTTGCTTATCCCACCCGATAGAAAATGTTGGTAAACTAGTCTTAGGAGAACATGTTGAATGTGTTTTTCCCAACACCATACAAAATTCTGAAAAAATTGTGTATAAAAGAAGTGTACTTATGCTCCCTCTTCCAAATGCCATTTTGAAATTTTGTCGCTTCCTTATTTGCAAATCTTTGAATATGAATAAAACTCTTATTTTGCAGGAACTCTGTTTCATTTTTCACAATTTCTTGGTGTCAGAAGTGGGGGGATGACCAGCGTATGGCCCCAAAGCCCTTGTTGGACACATGTAAAGGATTCCACTGAACCATTTTAGGCTCTCCATCTCTGTGAGAATCCTTGGAGGCCATTTCCTGAGTTCTCTCAAATCCAATGGTGTCAGTAGGAGGACACAGAGGATGTCTGTACCTCCCCCCGCATCTAGTGGTACTGTCAGAGGGGATGACGCAAAAATGACTGTCTATAAAATTTTTGTGCAGTGTTTCAGCAGAAATTTATTTTTCATAAAAATATCTCTATAATTAGTTATAAAAACAAGAATGTTCTTCGTGAGCCCAACTTACGTGAACCACTATACCTATAAGACTGAAACTCTATGTTAATTTATTTTTTAAATCTTCTAATGCACTCTGGTCAGAGCTGTCATATCACTCAATTACAATGATGATTTGAATAACCTGGTTTCATCTGCACCCACTGCAAGCACACACTGTTGTTTTTGTTGTTGCTGGTGTTTTTATAGTTGCTGATTTTGTGACGTTTTCTGGTATTTTAGCCACAATACTGTGGTAATTAGTATTTGTGAATCTATATCCATAATTTTTTTGAGAATGAAGTAGTAATTAAAGGAAAAGATGGAGATAAATCACAAAAGGCTTCCACTCGGTTACTAATAATGTTGTAAATTATAATGTAATTCAGTGTAGAAAAATCTTACAATTTTGTTGTTAGTATTCATAATCTCAGAAGTATTACATTTTGACAATTTACAACTATATTTATCACATATTATTCTGCAATTAGAATTGAAAATAAACATTACTAAGTCTTCTGTATGGTCTGGTACAGGAGGAGGTGCATGGGGAGGGGAGTAGGGAGTGACACCATTAGTTACCACACTTGGAGACACCAACCCTAGTGATGCCACTGCTTGGATCTCAAGCTCCGTCTCATTACATTGCAGCTCATCTCCATTTTATTCAGATTTTGGTTTGTGTCTGCAGATATTTGTCTCTGTCTTTTGCACAGTCATGGGTTCTGCTGAATCTAAGCCTAAGGATTTCCCTACAGGATCTCCTGTTCTTTACACATACAAAACTTACAGACCTTGGTATTGCTTATATTTAGAACTCTGGCATGTCTTGAACAAGGACAGTTTATCTGGCCAGTGGCCGATTGAGGTCACTTGAATTGGGAAAATTAGTATACCTGAGATCTTAATTAGAGTACCATATAACTAAATAAAAGGTTAAGGATGCTTATTTTGATTGTTATTTAGAATCTTTTAACTGTGCCAATGATTCTAAACTGGCTTCTTTACAAGACAGGGTATCCAAATTAACCAAGATTAATAAGTCTCTTAAGGAGAAGACAGGCAAGACAGTTAATGAGTCCACTCCTCCTGACCCCTCTGTTCCTTACTTTCCCCCCATATCCTGGAAAGAATCCTGGCCTGTCTGAAATACTGTTTGAAAATGGTGATATACCTCTTGACCCAAAATGTCCTCCAGTGTCTTACGTGCCTTTTAAGATCAAATGAGTTGAAGAGTGAGAGAATAAACCCCCTGTAATTACTCTCTTTTTCTTGTCTAAAGCCAAACCAGCAGAAATACCTAAGGAGTTTCCAAAACCCATTGAGGACCCTCAAAAATTTAAAGGAAAATTCTGCATTTTAATTCAGGTTTACCAAACAGGTCTGACTGATCTGTATCACTTAATCACTTGATCAGGAGAAGCACAAAATTGGGTTAGTCTCTCCAACTGGAAAGAGGCTGATAAATCAGTTGATCCCCCTTTCATCCTTTCTTTTCTCTTGCCAGCCCAGCACTGTGCACCACCCCTGCCCCTTCTTGAGGGGCTGTGCTGCACCACTCACCTGGAGAGTCATTGCACATGAGTTCTCCAGGTCTATACCACTGTCATTGATCAGCTCCCTCAGTGCCATCTTTATTTATTTAATTTTGTTTGTTTGTTTCTATTTTAGTTTTTTTTTTCCTTTTCTTTATTTTTTTGCTGTTTTTTTCTCCCTCTCCCTTCCTCCTTTCCTTTCTCCCACTCACCTAGCCCCATGTGCCATCCCCTCCTTCTTAGTGGGCTGTGCTATACCACTTGGCTGGAGATCCTCTGGGACCAGGCAATCCCAGTTGTGTACCACCCCCAAGGCTGGTTCTCTCGGTGCCATAATTTTTATTTTTCTTTATTTTTTCCCTTCTCTCTTTTCCTTCTCCTTCCCACCTAGGCCCTGAGATGCCTCTGCCCCTTCCTGATAGGCCACCTGGAGAGAGAGACATCAGCTTGCCACCACCCCAGTTCCACCTTCTCCCCAATGGCTGGCTTCCCCCCACCACCATATATATATTTTTGTTGTTGTTATTTTCATTTATTTATTATTGTTATTTTTGCTTGTTTGTTTTTTGCTTGGTTGGTTTGTTTTCTCTCCCTTTCCCCTCTTTCCTTTCCTTTCTTCTGCCCATCTAGCCCTGTGCACTGTCCATGCACCTTCTTGACAGGCTGAGCCACACTGCTAGGCTAGAGAGCCACTGATACATGGTCTCACTGGATCTGCACTGTCCCTACCTGCTGAATCTTACAGTGCCAGCATTTTCTGTTTTCTTTCATTTTTTCCTTTTTTTTTACTTTTGTTTCTCTCTCCTCTTTCACCCACCCACTTAGCTCTGCACATTACATTCTCTCCTTTCCCTCCTGCCTATCTGTACTGTGCACTGAGGGCCATGCCCCCAGGTGGCACTGATGTGGTCCCCTGGACCATATCTTGCACTGACCCCCAGCCATGCCCCATTGCCCCCAGTTCATGCCACATCACATCTAAACTACCCATCCCTGCACCTTCGCTCTTGCTGGACTCTTCCTGCTGCACCATAGCGCAGTGACTGACCTTGCCCACTTGGACAAGGTGGTGAGAAATATCATGCCCACAGGCAAGCAAGCAACAAAACACAATCAGCCTACCTACCTAGACATGATCAAATAAAACAAAAAAACCAAATATACAATCAATAAACAAAGAAAATAACTCCTGAGTGTCCCAGAGATAGCAGAAAATGCCAAAACATATTTTAAAAAAGGAGGAGATAGCCCCAGAAGGTGACCAAAACAAAGCACTGAATGGCCTTCCGCTAGAAGAAAAGGCACTGGAACTACCTGATAGGGGATTCAAAACTCTAACATCCTGGGTTCTCCAATGGATGAAGGAAAAATCAGACAACAGTAAGGAAAAAATAAACAAAATCATGGAAAACACAGACAAAATCATGGAAAAGAGAGACCAAGCAAGGGAGGAATTCAGGAAAATAATACAGGAACAAAATTCCAAAATAAATGAGTAACTAAAAATCATTAAAAAAAAAAAAAAAAGCCATTAGAAACTCAAAAGAGAAACAAGATTTCAGAAATAGGCAGTGCAATTGAAGGTTTTAGGAGCAAATTAAAAACAATGGAAGATGGGAACAGCAAAATTGAACATAAATCACTTAATGCCACTTGGAGGAAAAATTAGAGAAAAGAATGAAGAAACGCTGAGAACGATGTGGGATACAATAAAAAGCAAAATTTAGTGTGTGATCAGAGTTCCAGAATAGGGGGAGAAAATGAGAAACAGAGACAGAATCACTGAAGATTTGCTGACAGAAAACTTCCATAATATCATGAAAGATGAAAAACCAACCATCCAAGTAGCTCAATGAACATCATTTAGGATAGACTCCAAGAGAAAATCACCAAGACATGTGTATAATCATACTAGCTAAAACCAAAGACAAAGAAAGAATCCAGAGAGGAGCTTGAGAAAAATGAAAATTCATATACAAAGGGGAAACAATAAGACTAAACTCTGATTACTTGGTAGAAACTGTGCAGACAAGAAGGCACTGGGATGACATATACAAAATCCTGAAAGGAAAAAAACTGCCAACAAAGAATACATATCCTGCAAAAGTCTCACTCAAACATGATGGTGAAATTAGGACATTTCCAGATAAACAGAAACTAAGGAACCATGCAAAGACCAAACCAAACCTACAAGAATTATTTAAGGGAGTCCTCTGGTTAGAGAAAAAAAATCAGACAACAACCTGAATCTAATACATAAGACAGCATTAGCCAGATACCAACTAAACCACAACTGGATAATGAAATCTCAACAATAAAATAAAACAAACAAACAAAAATTTACAACACAGAGCCAGAGAGGTCAATCTGTAAATGATAACAACATCAGAACAATAACACATGGAATGAACAATGTAGGTATAGAGCTTTGAAATGGAGAGGAAGTGAAGGTAATATCAAGTAATAAAACTGGTTTAATCTTAGGAAGATGGGGTAAATTTTAAGGTAACCACAAAGAAAAGTTAACACAAAGAAAGTTAACAAACTCTCAGTAAACACAAAACCTTGAAAAATAAAGGAAAAAAATCCACAAACAAAAGGAATTCAGCACAGGAGAGTAAGAGGAAGAAAGAAAATGTCAGTAGCACACACACACACACAAAAAGCACTACAAAATGACAGCAATAAACTCCCAATATCAATAATCACACTGAATGTAAATGGCCTAAATGTACCCATAAAGAGAGAGTGATAGGATGGATGAAAAATTGGGACCCATCAATATGCTGTACTACACAACAATAAAGAACAATGATGGATCTGTGAAACATCTCATAACATGGATGAATCTGGAGGGCATTATGCTGACTGAAATAAGTCACTCACAAAAGGACAAATACTGTATGAGATAATTACCATAAAAATTTACGAAAAGGTTTGCACACAAAAAGAAACAATCTTTGATGGTTGCTAGGGAGGTGAGGGGTAACAGTAACTAGACAATAAAAAAAAAGTGATAATTTTGGTGAAGGGTAAGACAGTACACAACATAACATTGTTTATAAAGAAAGTGTTCTACATTCTACTTTGGCAAGTAGCATCTACGGTCATAAAGACTTGTGAGTGGCCATCTAAGATACTCTACTAGTGTGACCTCATCTGGAGCAAGGGAGATTGAAAAATACATGAGGGAAAGATTAGTCCAAATTACTGATGGACCACAAGTACTACAGCCTCCACCAGCCTGAGTCTAGAACAATTAGATGGTGCCTGGCTATCACTACTGACTGCTCTGACAGGGATCACAATAAAGGGTCTGGCAGAGCCACAATAGCAAAGAGATGGAAACAACCTAGAGACCCATCAACAGATGAATCGATAAACAAAGTATGGCACATACTCATAATGGAATACTATGCAACAATAAAGAACAATGATGAATCTGTGAAACATCTTAACATGGATGAATATGGAGGGTATTAAGCTGAGTGAAATAAGTCAGTCACAAAAGGACAAATACTGTATGAGACCAGTATTATAAAAAGTCATGAAAATGTTTACACACAGAAAGAAACAATCATTGATGGTTACAAGGGAGGGAAGGGATGGGAAGGGAAAACACTAAATAGACAATAAAAAAATAAGTCATAACTCTTTCAAAGGTTAAGACAGTGCACAATACTGGGAAAGTCAGCACAACTTGACCAAGGCAAGGTCATGGAAGCTCCATAAACACATCCAAACTCCCTGAGGGACCAAGTTAATGGGCTGAGGGCTGGGGATCAGAGACTGATCCCTCCTGATAACATGTCCAATGTATGTGGGATGTACTCTTGCCATCCTTGCATCTAAGGGGCATTCTGATTTTACTTCTTCCAAGATAGATCTGTCATTCTATTGGCCAAAATCATACCAAATGCATTGCCATCAAGTTGATTCCAACTTGTAGGGACCCTACAGGACACAGAACTGCTCCACAAGGTTTCCAAGGATCACCTGGTGAATTCTAACCAACAATCTTTCGGTTAACAGCTGTAGCTCTTAATCACTACGCCATCAGGTTTCCATTCCTTTGACAGTCCATGGGATACTCAATATTCTTCGCCAACACCACAATTCAAAGGCATGAATTTTTCTTTATGCTCCAGCTTCTGCAAACATATGACGTTATTGACAACACCATGGTTTGGGTCAGGCACACTTTAGTCCTCAAAGTGACATCTTTGCTTTTCAACGCTTTAAAGTCTTTTGCAGCAGATTTGCCCAAAGCAATGCTCTTTTGATTTCTTGACTGCTGCTTCCATGAATGTTGATTGTGGGTCCAAGTAATCTTAGGAGACAGTATATTAGAAATTTACAAGGAATAGCACACTTAATGTAAACAACACATTTAATGTCAAATTCCCAAGAGATTTCCACTAAATCTAGGGACAAGAGTTAGGTTGATCATTTATGGATATTTAGGACTCAGTTAACATAGTTCTTTTATTTTTTAAATACAATATTTTGCAATTATACTTTAGATGAATGTTTACATAGCGAACTAGTTCCTCATTAAACAATACTTATTGTTTTGTGACATTGGTTGACAACCCCATGACATGTCAACACTGTCCCTTTGGGGTCTCCATTACCAGCTTTCCTGTCCCCTCCTGCCTTCTTGTCCTTATCCCTGAACTGTTGTGCCCATTTAGTCTCTCTCTTTTTTTTTTTTTTAAATGGGCCTGTCTAATCTTGGGCTAGAGTAAACCTCAGGAGTGACTTCAGTACTGAGTTAAAAGGGAGCCCAAGGGCCATACTCTTGGGTTACTCCAGTCTCTGTCAGACCAGTAAGTCTGGTCTTTTTTTGTGAGTTAGAATTTTGTTCTACATTTTTCTGCAGCTCTGTCTGGGACCCTGGAATGTGATCTCTGTCAGAGCAGTCAGTGTTGGTAGCCAGGCACTACCTCGTTGGCACCTAACAACAACAAGATTAAGAAGAAGGCCCTCAATGACAATGGTTCATAATAACAAAAGGGTGCTACTTTGCAACACACATGAAAAAATTATTATTATTTACTGTATTATTATGTTAAAGATGTTTTAGTGTATCTGGAAGTATTTGTTTAATATTTTTATGCATAGATATGTGTGCTATATGTTATATACTAAGAGAAACATTTGACTAAATGACGTTAGATAAAAACCATACCTAACTGTTCCAACTTACATACAAATTTAACCTAAAGACAGGCTTAGGAATTTGGGAATAGCCTGTATCTCTTCCCTGAAAATGTGATGCAACTAACCCAAACAATCCAAAATTTTTGCCTTTTCTGAAGATGTAAGTCCAATTAGAGTTATTTCTTTAATAGTTATTTCAGATATTTCTTATTTTTCATCTTTTTGAAATTTATGTTTGTATTCAAAATCATCCATTTCTAATATAGCTATATATTTTTGTATTTTCTATTCATATATTTTCTATTCTTTTACATATTTGTGATTATATTGTATTTCTGACTTCTACAGCTATTTTCTTGAATTTTTCCTTTTTTTTTTTTCTGCCTGAGCTTTCTTATCATTAATACTTTAAAAGAACAGTTTCTCTTATTTATCAAGGATATTATTGTATTTTAATTTCTAGTTGATCAGTTTCTGATTTGACCTTTATTTAGTTATCTCTTTGTTGGTTGTTTTATTCTGCTAATTTTCTCCCTTCTAAAGTTGAATGCTTAATTTATATTCAATCTTTCTTAGTATAATGGAAAGGTTTAAGGATATGGCTTGATCACTTGCCTTTTAGATAGGTTATAATATTAAAAAATTTTTTCTTTATAATTTACTTCTCAATAGGTTTCTTTTTAACTTTCATTTTGCTTTCCCCTTAATCTGAAGAATTGTTCAGAAGATTGCCTTTTTCTGTGTCTTCTAACTAATCTAACACTTTCCTGTGTTAACATTTAGAGAAAGTAGCCATTACTTTTCATTGTTTTTAATCAGTATTTTCCTTGTATCTAACACCTTCTATCTCTCATGCGTTATTTTTCTCAGCTATATACTTGTATCCTTGAGTAACACTTTAAAAAAATATTTTGGGTAATATGTGTCCTACAAACATGAAAATACTTTGATTTTGCTTTCACAATAAACTCTAGCTGGCTGGATAAGAAATCCTGGATTTAGTATATATTTCATTCAGAATCCTGTTCCCATTGTCACATTGACTGGTCATGGTGCTACTATGATGAGAATTTTGATGGCAATCTAATTCTCATTCCTGTGTAGAAATCATGCTATTTCTCTCCATAGGCCTGGAAAATGTTCCTCTTATTTGGAGTTCTTAACTAAGTGTGTAACTAATTGTTGAGCTATTTCTGCTCTGCATTCAATGGCACCTTCAAACTTAAGATTCAAGTTTTCAGTGAAGAAAGTTTCCTCTATCATTTTTGTTTCTTTTCTTGTTTAATCTTCTCCTTTATGTTCCTCTTCCATTCTTTCTGCATTTTCTATTAGAAAGATGTTACATCTCTTGGGTTATACCCTTGGCTATTTTCTTTTAGTATTTCCAAAGACTTTTTCTTCTGAGATGTGTTGTAGAAGAATTGTATAAGTTAGTTCCAAATCACTGTTTCAGTCTTCTGATACGTTTATTCTGCTGTTAGACCTTTTTGTATAATTTTATGCAGTTTTATCAACAGGTGTAGATTTATGTTACCACCATCAAAATCAAGATAAACAAAAATTCTATCACCACAAAGAAAATACCTTGTCTGCTTCTTAAAAGATGTACATCCAACCTCCAGTCCCTACCCTCTAGCCCTAATCCCTGGCAACCACTAAACTTTTCTCTATCTCTACAATTTTGTCATTTCAAGAATGTTATGTAAATGGAATCATACAGTATGTCATCTTTTGAGATTGATTTTTTTTTCTGCATAATATCTTTGATATCTATTCAAGCTGATTGGATGCCTTTACTATAGTTGAAAACTAATATAAAAAATGTATAGTAGCAAAAAGTATACTGCAAACTTTTGGTTTTTGCTTGGGCCGTGCAAAGGAATTGTAGATATTATATACTTACATTGTTGCTGTTGTTAGGTGCTGTTGAGTCAGTTTCAACTCACTGTGACCCTATGTACAACAGAGAGAAAGGCTGTCCAGTCCTGTGCCATCCTCACAATCATTGCTATGTTTGATCCCATTGTTGCAGCCACTGTGTCAATCCATCTCACTGAGAGTTGTCTTAGTTATCTGGTGCTTCCATGATAAAATAGAAATACCAAAAATGAATGGCTTTAACAAACAGAAATTTATCTTCTCACAGTTTGGGAGGCTAGAAGTCCAAATTCAGAGCACCATATCTAGGGGAAGGCTTTCTCTCTGTTGGCTCTGGAGGAAGGTTCTTGCCTCTTCTGAGCTTCTGCTCCTGGGCAATCTTCGTGTGACTTGGCATTTTTCTTTGTCCATCTCTGCTTCTTTTGCTTGCTTGTTTAGTCTCTTTTATACCTGAAAAGACATTGACATAAGGCGTACTCTACACTAATCCTGTCTCTTTAACATAACAAAGGCAGCCCATTCTCAAACGGAATTATAAACACAGGTAGAGAGGTTAAGATTTATAACAGTTATTATTTTATTCAACCTGTGCCAAAGATCTTCTTCTTTTTTGCTGACCCTCTGCTTTACCAAGCATGATGCCCTTTTCCAGGGACTGATCCCTCTGATAACATGTCCAAACTGCATGAGATGAAGTTTCACCACCCTGGCTTCTAAGGAGAATTCTGGCTGTATTTATTCCAAAACAGATGTGTTTGTTTTTCTGGCAGTTCATGGTACATTCAATATTCTTCACCAACATCATAATTCAAATGCATCAGTTTCTCTTCAGTCCTCCTTATTCAGTGTCCAGATTTCACAGGCATACGAGGTGATCAAAATATCATGGCTTGGGTCAGACGCGTTTAAGTTCCCAAAGTGACGTCTTTGCTTTTTAACACTTTAAAGAGGTCTATGCAAACTGTACACGTTATATAAGCACATACATACATGCATTTTAATATTCTTAAAGAAATGTGATTATTAAATTGATAAAAATTATTTTACTGTGTGAGGAAGAATAAGTGAAAAAGATTCAAACCTTGGGAAAGTGCATACTATAGAAGCCCAGATTTCTCTGACAACTGCCATGTAAGAAATAATGGCTGAAAAGAAATGGCCTTCCTGTCTAAATATTGATTTCTCCGGGAGTACTTTACAGATGAGTTAATGATAATACCAAAATATCTCACATGTTTCCAGCTGTTCTTCTCACAACCTCTACATAAAAAATAGAATGTATTAGAAATTCCATTTCCAAGCCACGTGTTTTCCTGTATAAAGACTAATATAAGGACATCATGCTTGGTAAAGTACAGGGTCAGCAGAAAAGAGGAAAACCCTCAGCAAGGTGGATTGACACAGTGGCTACAACAACAGGCTCAAGCACAACAATTTAAGGATGGCGCAGGACCGGGCAGAGTTTTGTTCCATTGTTCATAAGGTCACTATGAGTTGGAACGGACTCGATGGTACCCCAAAACAACAACTGTATGTTAAGAGTTCCTACTACACTGTGTGCAAGAGAAAGCAATATATAGTTTCTCTCATTCAAGATGGTGAAGTCAAAATAGTTTTCTCTGTTATCAAACATCATTTTGTGTTACAAGAACAGAAATGTTTCCTATACATCCTGTGATTAAGAAAATAATGTACAGTTTCTCCCACTCCAATAAATGAAAACACCAGAGTTTTCACTGTTTTCAAAGTACACTTTCTGTTACAAGGGCAGGAAAGTTCCCAAAAGATTTCATGATGGAGAAAATAATGCAGTTTCTCCCATTCAAGTACATAATGTCAAAAGTGCTTTATGATTTCAAAGTACACCTTGGGTTGTAAGAAGGTGAAAGTTCCCAATATATTGTGTGAATGAGAAACCAATATATATAGTTACTCTTATTCAAGTAGATGAAGGCAAAACAGTTTTACCTGTTTGGAAAGAACACTTTGTGTTACAAATACAGGAATGCTCCCAATACATTCTGTGAATGAGAAAAAAATGCAGAGTTTCTCCCTTTTGAGAACATAAAGTCAACAGAGATTTACATGTTTTCAAAGTACATTTTGTGTTGCAAAAACTAGAAAATTTCCAATATACAGTTTTTTCCTGTTCAAGTAGATGAAGTCAAAAGAGTTTTATCTGTTATCCAAAAACACTTTGTGTTACGAGCACAAGCAGTTTCCCAATACGATCTTCGAATGGAAAACTCTACAGTTTCTATTATTCAAATAGATGAAGTCAAAACACTTTTACTAGTTACAACAAAACACTTTGTGTTTCAAGCACAAAAATGTTCCCAACTATATATAACAATGTACAGTTGCATTCAAGTAGATGAAGTGAAAGAGCTTGACTTGTTTGCAAAAAAACACTTTTTATTTCAAGTACGGGAATGTTTTTAATACTTTCTGTTAATAAGAAAACTATGTACAGTTTCTCCCATTCCAGTATATGAAGTCGGAATTATTTTACATATTCTCAAAATACTCTTTGTGTTCCAAGAGCGGGAAAGTTCTCAATACATTGTGTGAATGAGAAACCAATAAACTGTTACTCTCATTCAAGTAGAGGAAGTCAAAAGAGCTTTACTGTTTGCAAAAAAAACGCTATTTCAAGCATGAAAATGTTCTCAATACATTCTGCAAATGAGAAAACAATGTACAATTTCTCCCGTTCAAGTAGAGAAAGTCAAAACAGTTTTACCTGTTATCCAAAAACAGTTTGTATTACAAGCATGAGAACATTCCCAATACATTCTGCAAAAGAGTAAACTGTACAATTTCTCCCATTTAATAAATGAAGAGAAAGGAGTTTTACCTGTCATCAAAAAACATTGTGTGCAGCAAGCATGTGAATATTCCCAGTACTTTCTGTTATTGAGAAAACAGTACAGTTTTTCTCGTTCAAGTACATGAAATCAAGAGAGTTTTATATATTTTCAAAGTTTACTTTGTGTTACAAGAATGAGAACTTTACCAATACATTGTGGGAATGAGAAATAATATACAGTCTCTCTCAGTTAAGTAGATACAGTCAAAAGAGTTTTACCTATTAGCAAAAAGACATTATCTAAGAATGGAAAGGTTCTCAATATATTGTGTGAATGAGAAAACAACGTACAGTTTCTCCCATTCAAGTGCATGAAGTCAACAGTTTTATATGTTTTCAAAATATACTCTCAATTGCAAGAATGCAAAAGTTCCCAATACATTCTGTGAATGGGAAAACAATATATGCTTTCTCTCATTCAAGTAAATGAAGTCAAGAAGTTTTATCTGTTAAAAAAAAAAATTATTTCAAGCATGGGAGTGTTCTCAATACATTCTATGAACAAGAAAACAATGTACCCTTTCTGCCATTCAAGAACATGAAGTCAAAAGTGTTTTACATTTTATTGTAAGAGTACATTTTGCCTTGCAAGAACAAGGAAAGTCTCAATACATTGGGTGAATGAGAAGCTAATATACAGTTTTTCTCTTATTCAAGTAAATGAAGTCAAAAAAGTTTTACCTGTTATCAAAAAAAAAAAAACGTGTTTCAAGCACAGTTTCTCTCTTCAAGTAGATGACATCAAAACAGTTTTACCTGTTATCCAAAAACACTTTGTGTTACAAGGATGAAAATGTTCCCATACATTTTTCAAATGAGAAAACTATAGAATTTCTTCCTTTCAAGTAGCTGAAGTAAAAACAGTTTTACCTGTTATTAAAAAAACATTTTGTGTCACATGCACAGGAATGTTATCAATACATCCTGTGATGGAGAAAACAATGTTCATTTTCTCCCATTCAAGTACATGAATTCAACAGCATTTTACATGTTTCCAAACTGTACTTTGTTTTATGAGAACAGTTAAGTTCCAAATATACTGTGTGACTGAGAAACCAATGCGCAGTTTCTCTCATTAAAGTAGATAAACTCAAAATACTTTTAACTGTTATCAAAAAACACTTTGTTTTTCAAGCACAGGCATGTTCCCAATACATGTTGTGAATGAGAAAACAATATACAATTTCTCCCTTTCAAGAACATGAAGCGAACACAGTTTTATATGTTCTAAAATTACACTTTGAGTTACAAGAATGAGAAGCTCCTGCACATATTGTGAATGAGAAAAAATATATGTAGTTTTTTCAGAGAAGAAAATATTCTTTCATGGCTACCTCAGTGGGGAAGGAGGAAGGGAGAGGAGTATCCACTAATTAGATAATAGACAAGAACTATTTTAGGAGAAGGGAAAGACAACACAGAGTGCAGGAGAGGTCAGCACAACCGTACTAAACTAAAAGCAAAGACGTTTCCTGAATAAGCCCAAAACTTCAAAAGCCAGGGTAACAGGGGAGGGATTTTGAGGAACATGGTT
The DNA here is from genome assembly GCF_030014295.1 of Loxodonta africana. Taxonomy (NCBI): domain Eukaryota; kingdom Metazoa; phylum Chordata; class Mammalia; order Proboscidea; family Elephantidae; genus Loxodonta; species Loxodonta africana. The sequence continues at coordinate 71,089,284 of NC_087356.1, forward strand.
TCAGGGGACATCTAGGTCAATTGACATAATAAAATCTATTAAGAAAACATTCTGCGTCCCACTTTGGAGAGTGGCATCTAGTGTCTTAAATTCTAGCAAGCAGTCACCTAAGATGCATCAATTGGTTTCAACATACCTGGAGCAAAGAAGAATAAAGAACTCCAAAGACACAAGGTAATTATGAGTCCAAGAGACAGAAAGAGCCACATAAATCAGAGACTACATCAGCCTGAGATCAGAAGAACTAGATGATGCCTGGTTACAACCAATGACTACCCAGAAGGAGCAGAGAACCCCTGAAAGAGCAGGAAAGCAGTGGAATGCAGACCTCAAATTCTCATAAGAAGACCAGGCTTAATGGTCTGAGACTAGAAGGACCCTGGAAGTCATGGTCCCCAGACATTCTGTTAGCTCAAGACAGGAACCATTCCCAAAGCCAACTCTTCGACAGGGATTGGACTGGACTGTTAGATAGAAAATTATACTGGTGTATACTGGTGAGGAGGGAGATTCTAGGATCAAGTAGACACATGAGACTATGTGGGCAGCTCCTGTCTGGAGAGGAGATGAGAAGGCAGAGGAGGACAGAAACTGGTTGAATGGACATGGAAATAGAGGGTGGGAGAGAAGGAGTGCGCTGTCTCATTAGAGGGAGACCAACTAGGAGTATATAGCAAGGTGTATGTAAATTTTTGCACGAGAGACTGACTTGATTTGCAAACTTTCACTTAAAGCACAATAAAAGTTAAAAAGAAAAAGTGAAAAAAAACCCAATATGCAGTTTTTCTCATTCTACTAGAGGTTTTAAAATAATTTTACCTGTTATCAAAAAAGTACTTTGTGTTTCAAGCACAAGAATGTTCCCAGTACATGCTGTGAATGACAAAACATTGTACAGTTTCTCCCATTCAAGTATATATAAATGCCTTTTTACCCACAATTTGTTAACCTACTAGTAGTCATGGTTGGTCTTCTCCCCACCCCAATCAAATATTTGAAGAATGGCATCTCAAAAAATTTAATTTACATTTACCTTATTTTATGTGCGGGAGAACATTCTTCCATATGTTCTCAGACTATTTTTTAAATCTTTTTTTTTTGTGTGTGTGTGTTCTAATTATGTGCCTTTGCCTTTTGCCAGTTCTTACTGTTGTGTTGTTTTGTATTTCCCTCCACTGTTTAAACCAATTTAAGTATACTATAATTTGCATATATAAACTTTACCTATTTTAAATGAAAAAATTATTGAGTTGTAATAAATACATATACCTACCTATGTAAATACCACAGTAAAGATGCAAAACATTTCCATGATTCCAAAAAATTTTCTCATGCCTGTGTGGAGTCTATCTCCACACCCAGTTCTGTCCCCAGGACACCACTGAACAACTTTTTGTCAATACATTTTAACTGTTTATAAAAAAAAAAACCATAGCTTGATATAAATAAAATATATCATTTTATCACAGTTCTCCACAGAAAAGGAGACTTTCTCTTCCCCATAAAATGTATTTTGACTCTTTGTCAAAGATCAGTCATCCATAGGTGGATGGATTTACATCTGGGTTCTCAATTCTATTCAATTGGTCTACCTGGCTGTCATTGTACCAGTGCCAGGTTGTTTTCACTACCACAGCTGTATGGTAGATTGTTTAACCAGGTCTCTTTCATTTCCATATAAAGTTAGTGATTAGTTTTTGCATCTCATTAAAGAAGGCTGCTGGAATTTGGATCGGGATTTCATTGTATCTGTAGATTGCTTTGGGTAGTATTGACATTTTCACAATGTTAAATCTTCCTATCCATGATATGGAGCTCTGGTGGCACAGTAGTTAAGAGCTTGCCTGCTAACCAAAAGATTGGCCATTTGAATCTACCAGCCACTCCTTGGAAACCCTATGGGGCAATTCTACTCTATCCTATAGGGTCACTACACTATATGTTTCTTTTTTTATGATTTTTTTTTTTTTTTTTAATCCGTGAGTATGGTGTGTTTTTCCATTTATGTAAGTTCCTTTGGTTTCTTGGAGTAGTGTTTTATAGTTTTCTTTGTACATCTTTTAAGTCTTCAGTTAGATTCCTAAGTATTTTATCTTTTTGAGGGATATAATAAATGGTATTGTTTTATCGACTTCCTTTTCGAAGTTCTCTTTGTCCGTGTAGAGGAATCCAATTGATTTTTGTATGTCGATCTTGTACCCTGCTACATTGCTGAATTCTTCTATTAGTTCTGGTAGCTTTCTTGTGGAGTTTCTGGGATTTTCTATGTTTGTGATCACATTATCTGTGAATAGGGATAGTTTTACTTCTTCCTTACCAATCTGTACAATGTTTATTTCCCTTTCTTGCCTTATTGCTCTAGCTAGGACTTCCAGTACAATGTTGAATAAAAGTGGTGATAAGGGTATCCTTGTATGGTTCCCATTCTCAAGGGAAATGGTTTCAGTCTCTCTCCATTGAGTATAATGTTGGTGTATTTTTCTGTATATGTGGCCTTAATTATGTTGAGGAATTTCCCTTCTATTCCTATTTTGCAGAGAGTTTTTATCAAGAATTGGTGTTGGACTTTATCAAATGTCTTTTCTGCATTTACTGAGATGATCCTGTGATTTTTGCTCTTTGTTTTATTTATGTGGTGGATTATGTTGATTGATTTTCTAATATTGAGCCATCCTTGCATAACTGGTATGAATTCAACTTGGTCATGATGTATAATTTTTTGATATGCTGTTGAATTCTATTGGCTAGAATTTTTGCATCTGTATTCATGAGGGATATTGGTGTATAATTTTATTTTTTAGTGATGTCTTTTCCTGGTTTTGTTATCAGAGTTATGCTGGCTTGATAGAATGAATTCAGGAGTATTGTTTCTTTTTCTATGTTCTGGAATAGTTTAAATAGTATGGATGTCAACTCTTCTCTGAATGGTAGAATTCTCCAGTGAAGCTGTCTGGGCCAGGGCATTTTGTGTTGGGAGAATTTTTTTATGATCTCTTCAACTTCTTCTTTTGTTGTTAGTCTGTTCAGATTTTCTACTTCAGTTTGTGCTAATTTGGATAGGTAGAGTGTTCCTAGAAATTTATCCATCTCTCCTAGGTTTTGAAATTTTTTGGAGTATAATTTTTCATAATATTCTGTTGTGATACTTTTTATTTCAGTTGATTCTGTGGTAATGTCACATATCTCATTTCCTATTTGGGTTATTTGTATCTTCTCCTTCTTTTCTTTTAAAAGTTTGGCCAGTGGTTTGTCCGTTTTATCGATATTTTCAAAGAACCAAGTTCTGGTTTTATTACTTCAATTTTTCTCTGTTTTCTGACTCAGTTATTTCTGCTCTAATCTTTATAATTTCCTTTCTTCTGGTATCTGTGGGCTTCTTTTGCTCCTCTTTTTCTATTTGTTTGAGGAGTAGGGCTGAGGCATTGATTTTGACCCCCCCTTTTTTTTTTGATGTGTGTTTTCCTTTAATTGTTTTTATATGTTTTCCTTTAACTCTTTGAGCAGGCTTAATACTGTTTCTTTAAAGTCCTAGTTGAGTGCTTCTGTTATCTCTCCTTCCTTGGGGTCAGTTACTGCCCCTTTATTTTTCCCTTTTCATGGAGCATCCTTTGCTACCTCTTCATATGCTTTGTTATTTTCTGTTGTTTTGGGACATTGAGCTATTTTACAGTGGTAACTCTGTATATTAAATTCTTTCCCTTCTCTGACAGAGCCTGGAGAAACCCTGAGAGTATGGCTCCCAGACACCCTTTCAGCTAAGCAATAAGGTCACTCCTGAGGTTCACCCTTCATTCAAAAATTGAACAGGTCCATGGAAAAAACAAGACGTAAGGGGTGCACCAGCCCTGAGGCAGGGACTGGAAGGCAGGAGGGAACAGGAAAGCTGGTAGTAGGGAATCCAGGGTTGAGAAGGGAGAGTATTGACATGTCGTGGGATTGTTATCCAATGTCATACAAAAATGTTTGTACTGTTTGATGAGAAACTAGTTTTTTCTGTAAACCTTCATCTAAAGTTCAATTAAAAATAATAAAAAATAAATAAATAAAAATTCTTTCCCTTCTCTAGGGTTTGTTCTTCTTCCTCTTTATTATTGTTATTCTTTTAAAATATTGAATGTTGTACTTCTCTGCTTCCAACTCTAGACTCATTTAGGTTCATCTGCTGTTGTCCCTTGCCTATTGGTCTCCCTGCCTGGGGTTGCCAGCCATCACTGTTTCACCTCTACGTTTTCTGAGTGGAAGTTTTGGCCATGTCACTTCAGCATCAAACTCTGTGAGTTGTAGAATTTGGTGTTGTTGCCTCCCCATCATATATTGAAGACACTGGCCATATTATTCTGGGTCCAGACCCCCTACATGCCTCTAGCATCTGTCCCCCATTAGGGATTAATAGTAGTCTCTGACTCCTTGCCACAAATATCCCTCCCTCTGAGGATCAACCATGCAACTCTGACACCAGACCCCTTGCCCAAGAGCTACAGCTGTCACAGATGTGCCACAAGAATCCTCTCCCAGGAGTGTTGGCTGTACTATAGCAGACTCAAAGTTCTACCTTGGAAATGGCTGTTGGTGCCAATTAATCACAAGTCCCAATAGTTAATAATCTCCCATACACACTGTGCTCACCTCATTGCTTCTTCCAGGGACTCATAAGAACTCCAGTTCTCACTATGCTTGCAAAGTTGCCCTGCCCCTGGTCTGACAGATCAGTTGTTTCAGCCCATATTCAGTTACTCTCTCTGTCCTGGATGTGAGTGCTCTAGGACTCAGGTCTGCACTCTGTTCACTGTGAAACTCTTTCCTGGGATGCCCTGGTACTCAAATACATGCTATGATCACCAAGCTGCACTCCCCAGGTCTGGCTGCTCAAGTGTTTCAGCCCACATTGCATCCATTATGGCTTTCTGCCCTTGACCTGACTGGTCATGTACTGTAAAATGCACTGCACTCGCTGAGTTGTTTATTCTTTCCCAGAACTTACAGGCACAATTATGTCTTGAAAGAAGTACGACAAGAATTCTCCTTGGAAGCAAGTATGGCAAACCTACATCTCACAGGGATCAGTCCCTGGAGAAAGTCATCATGCTTGGTAAAGTAGAGGGTCAGCGAAAAAGAGGAAGGGATTCAACAAGATGGATTGACACAGTGGCTGTAACAAGGGGCTTAAGCATAGCAATAATTGTGAGGATGGCACAGAGCCGGGCAATGTTTCATTCTATTGTGCATAGAGTTGCTAACAACAACAATAGCATGAGCACTCCAGTCTGTGCTGTGCTCATTCTGTCCCAGGTATAAAGTACCTTGAGCTCTGAGTGCTGCTCCAACCCTGAGATCTCTGCTCAAGGGCCACAGCAACAGCAGCCCCAAGATAGCTGTGCTGAGTAGGACAGATAGGGTGTGGTGAGGTTGCATAGCAAACCTCTGTTCACCCATTGTCTGTACGATATCTTTCTTCTTGATTCACTGTTCACTTTGACTCTCCAACCCTTTAGTTGATATCCAGAGTTAAGAAATTATAGATTTCATAAGTTTTTGCTTGTTTTTCCTCCTGGATTTGTTTCAGGGGAACTGGAGCATGTGACTGCTTACACCACTGTCTTACTCTGCCTTCTCCAGGAACAATATTTTGAATGACAATAGATTTTTTTACCAGAAACCATGGAGGTCAGAAGAAAGTGACACTGTATTTTTCAATTGCTGGGGGGGGAAAATAATTGTCTACCTAAAATTCTATACCCTGTAAAAATAACTTTTAGAAATGAAGGGCAGATCAAGAGATTTTCAGATGACAGTGTACTAAAGGAATTTGTCTCTATCAGACCTATTCTAAATGAATGGCTAAAGGAAGGCCTTAAAACAGAAAAGAGGTAATCAAAAATGAAAACTTGAAACATCAGGAATGAAAAAAAGAACAAGACAAAAAGTAAAACAATGGAAAAATATAATAGACTCTCCTCCTCTTTGGATTTTTAAATTATGTTTGTCACCAAAAGTAAAACTTATGATATTGTCTGATACAATAATTATTGTGTGTAAATGAAATATTTAAGACAAATATAAAGGATGGAAGATAAAAGTACCTAAATGGAGAAAAAGTTTCTACATTTAACTCAAAGAAGTAAAATAACAACCCTAAAACACCAGTGCCTCATAATGCAATATATATGTATAAAGCAATGTCTAGAGTAAAAAAAAGACAAAAAGAAAAAAACACAGTTACACTCAAAAACACTATAGATAAATTGAAATAGAACACTAAAAAATGTTCAAGTGACCTATAGGAAGTCAGGGAAGGAAAACTTAGGGTTGAAATGCAGAGGGGAGAAGCAGAAAACAAATAATAAAATGGCAGAACTTATCACTAACATATTAGTAAATTGTTGCTAGTTCTCCTCTAGTTGGTGCCTACTCATGGGGCATTATTTATAACAGAGCAAAACATCGCTCAGTCTTGTGCCATCATTATGATGTTGGTATGTTTGATTCCATTCTTGTGGCTATTGTTTCAGTCCACTCACTGAAGATGCCCCTCATTTTTGCTGACCTTCTACTTTACCAACAATGATGTCCTTTCCAGTGTTTGTTCTTTCCTAATTATGCGTCCAAAACTTTTCACTCCTAAGGAGCATTCTGGTTATATTTTATCTATTACTGGTTTGAGCATTCTTCTAGTGGTTCACAGTATATTCAATATACCACCAATACCACAATTTGAATGGATCAATTCTTCTGTCTTCCTTTTTTATTGTCCAAGTTTCCCACGTATATGAGGCAAGCTAAATTGTATTTAGATACATACACCATAAAAGAAAATTAATTTTTAGAAAAGCACAAAGCAATACGATGAGGGAACTATAGTTTTTTTTAAAAAAAGGTGAAAGAGTAATTTCACTAGAGAATACACAGAGCAAAAAAAAAAAAAAAGAAAAGAAAAGAACCCAAAACAAACTATGATACATTCAAACTATGGATACTACTTGGCAATAAAAAGCCATGATCTGTTGATATACCCAACAACTGAAATAGATATCAAAGGCATTATGTTAGTGGAAAAAGAAAAAAAAAAAAAATTTCAAAAGATTACGAACTGGATGATTTCCATTTATATAACACTATTGAAAAAAAATTTTTTTTTATTGAAAAGGAAAAATTATAGAGATAGAGAAAATATTAGTGGAGAAAATAAATGAGAGAGGAACACAGACAGGAAGCAGTAAACAAGGAAATAAACAAAAATGATAGCCTTTCTTGACTGAAAACTTGAATCTTAAATTGGGAGTGGTTATCAAGTGCAAAGAAAAAATAATTGCATATTTGTTATAAACTCCAAGATTTATATACTTAGTTATAAACTTCAAGAATATTTTCCAAGCCCCCAAAGAGAAACAACATTATATCTGTAAAAGAATGAGAATTAGGCTGACATCAGACTTCTCATAGCAACACCATGATCCGTTAGTCAGTATGGCAAAAGCTACAGGGTTCTGAATGAAATGTATGCTAAATCCAGGATTTCTTTTTTTCTTTTTTAATAATTTTTATTGAGCTTTAAGTGAATGTTTACGAATCAAGTCAGTCTGTCACATATAAGCTTATATACACCTTACTCCATACTCCCACTTAATCTCCCCCTAATGAGTCAGCCCTTCCAGTCTCTGCTTTCGTGACAATTTTCCCAGTTTCTAACCCTCTCTACCCTCCTATCTCCCCTACAGACAGGAGATGCCAACACAGTCTCAAGTGTCCACCTGATACAAGTAGCTCACTCTTCATCACCATCTCTCTCCAACCCATTGTCCAGTCCCTTCCATGTCTGATGAGTTGTCTTCGGGAATGGTTCCTGTCCTGGGCCAACAGAAGATTTGGGGACCATGACTGCCGGGATTCCTCTAGTCTCAGTCCAATCATTAAGTCTGGTCTTTTTATGAGAATTTGGGGTCTGCATCCCACTGATCTCCTGCTCCCTCAGGGGTTCTCTGTTGTGCTCCCTGTCAGAGCAGTCATTGGTTGTGCCGGGCATCATCTAGTTCTTCTGGTCTCAGGACGATGTAAGTCTCTGGTTCATGTGGCCCTTTCTGTCTCTTGGGCTCATAGTTGTTGTGTGACCTTGGTGTTCTTCATTCTTCTTTGATCCAGGTGGGATGAGATCAATTGATGCATCTTAGATGGCCATTTGTTAGCATTTAAGACCCCAGACGCCACATTTCAAAGTGAGATGCAGAATGTTTTCATAATAGAATTATTTTGCCAATTGACTTAGAAGTTCCCTTAAGCCATAGTCCCCAAACCCCTGCCCTTGCTTCGCTGGCCTTTGAAGCATTCAGTTTATCCAGGAAACTTCTTTGCTTTTGGTCCAGTCCAGTTGAGCTGACCTTCAGTGTATTGAGTATTGTCCTTCCCTTCACCTAAAGTAGTTCTCTACTAACTAATGAGTAAATAACCCTCTCTCACCCTCCCTCCCTCCCCGCCTCGTAACCACAAAAGTATATTCTTCTTGGTTTATACTATTTCTCAAGATCTTATAATAGTGGTCTTATACAATATTTGTCCTTTTGCCTCTGACTAATTTCACTCAGCATAATGCCTTCCAGGTTCCTCCATGTTATGAAATGTTTCACAGATTCGTCACTGTTTTATTGATGCATAGTATTCCATTGTGTGAGTATATCACAATTAATTTAACCATTCATCCGTTGATGGACACCTTGGTTGCTTTGAGCTTTTAGCTATTGTAAACAGAGCTGCAATAAACATGGATGTCCATATATCTGTTTGTGTGAAGGCTCTTATTTCTCTAGGGTATATTCCGAGGAGCGGGATTTCTGGGTTGTTTTTTTATGGTAGTTCTATGTCTAACTTTTTAAGAAAATGCCAGATAGATTGCCAAAGTGGTTGTACCATTTTACATTCCCACCAGCAGTGTATAAGAGTTCCAATCTCTCCACAGCCTCTCCAACATTTATTATTTTGTGTTTTTTGGATTAATGCCAGCCTTGTTGGAGTGAGATGGAATCTCATCATAGTTTTAACTTGCATTTCTCTAATGGCTAATGATTGAGAGCATTTTCTCATGTATCTGTTAGCTGCCTGAATATCTTTTTAGTGAAGTGCGTGTGCATATCCTTTGCCCACTTCTTGATTGGGTTGTTTGTCTTTTTGTGGTTGAGTTTTGACAGAATCATATAGATTTTAGAGATCAGGCGCGGGTCAGAGATGTCATAGCTGAAAATTGTTTCCCAATCTGTAGGTGGTCTTTTTACTGTTTTGGTGCAGTCTTTAGATGAGCATAGGTGTTTGATTTTTAGGAGCTCCCAGTTATCTGGTTTCTCTTCATCATTTTTGGTAATGTTTTCTATTCTGTTTATGCCTTGTGTTAGGGCTCCTAGGTTTGTCCCTATTTTTTCTTCCATGATCTTTATCGTTTTAGTCTTTATGTTTAGGTCTTTGATCCACTTGGAGTTAGTTTTTGTGCATGGTGTGAGGTATGGGTCCTGTTACCTTTTTTTGCAAATGGATATCCAGGTATGCCAGCACCATTTGTTAAAAAGACTATCTTTTCCCCAATGAACTGACACTGGTCCTTTGTCAAATATCAGCTGCTCATATGCGGATGGATTTATATCTGGGTTCTCAATTTTGTTCCATTGCTCTATGTGCCTGTTGTACCAGTACCAGGCTGTGTTGACGACTGTAGCTGTATAATATGTTCTAAAATCAGGTAGAGTGAGGTCTCCCACTTTGTTTTTCTTTTTCAGTAATGCTTTACTTATCCGAGGTTTCTTTCCCTTCCATATGAACTTGGTGATTTGTTTCTCCAACACATTAAAAAATGTTATTGGAATTTGGATTGGAAGTGCATTGTATGTATAGATGGTTTTTGGTAGAATAGACATTTTTACTATGTTAAGCCTTCCTATCCATGGGCAAGGTATGTTTTTCCACTTAAGTAGGTCCTTTTTAGTTTCTTGTAGTAGTACTTTGTAGTTTTCTTTGTATAGGTCTTTTACATCCTTGGTAAGATTTATTCCTAAGTATTTTATCTTCTTGGGGGCTACTGTGAATAGTATTGTTTTGTGATTTTCTCTTTGATGTTGTTTTTGTTGATGTAGAGGAATTCAAGTGATTTTTGTATGTTTATCTTATAACCTGAGACTCTGCCAAACTCTACTATTAGTTTCAGTAGTTTTCTGGAGGATTCCTTAGGGTTTTCTGTGTATAAGATCATGTCATCTGCAAATAGAGATAATTTTACTTCCTCCTTTCCAATCTGGATTCCCTTTATTTCTTTGTCTAGCCTAATTGCTCTGGCTAGGACCTCTAGCACAATGTTGAATAAGAGCGGTGATAAAGGACATCCTTGTCTGGTTCCCGTTCTCAAGGGAAATGCTTTCAGGCTCTCTCCATGTAGAGTGATCTTGGCTGTTGGCTTTGTATAGATGCCCTTTATTATGTTGAGGAATTTTCCTTCAATTCCTATTTTGCTGAGAGTTTTTATCATGAATGGGTGTTGAACTTTGTCAAATGCCTTTTCTGCATGAATTGATAAGATCATGTGGTTTTTGTCTTTTGTTTTATTTATATGCTGGATTACATTAATGGTTTTTCTAATATTAAACCAGCCTTGCATAATTGCATACCTGGTATAAATCCCACTTGGTCATGGTGGATTATTTTTTTGATATGTTGTTGAATTCTATTGGCTAGAATTTTGTTGAGGATTTTTGCATCTATGTTCATGAGGGATATAGGTTTGTAATTTTCTTTTTTTGTGATGTCTTTACCTAGTTTTGGTATCAGGGAGATGGTGGCTTCATAGAATGAGTTAGGTAGTATTCCATCATTTTCTATGCTTTGAAATACCTTTAGTAGTAGTGGTGTTAACTCTTCTCTGAAAGTTTGGTAGAACTCTGCAGTAAAGCTGTCTGGGCCAGGGCTTCTTTTTTTGTTGGGAGTTTTTGTTTACCTTTTCAATCCTTTTTTTGTTATGGGTCTATTTAGTTGTTCTACTTCTGATTGTGTTAGTTTAGGTAGGTAGTGTTTTTCTAGGAATTCATCTATTTCTTCTAGGTTTGCAAATTTGTTAGAGTACAATTTTTCGTAACAATCTGATATGATTCTTTTAATTTCAGTTGGGTCTTTTGTGATGTGGCCCATCTCGTTATTCAGGTTCTTTGTTTCCTTTCCTGTATTTCTGTAGTCAGTCTGGCCAATGGTTTTTCAATTTTGTTAATTTTTTCAAAGAACCAGCTTTTGACTTTGTTAATTCTTTCAATTGTTTTTCTGTTCTCTAATTCATTTAGTTCCACTCTAATTTTTATTATTTGTTTTCTTCTGGTGCCTGATGGATTCTTTTGTTGCTCGCTTTCTATTTGTTCAAGTTGTAGGGACAGTTCTCTGATTGTGGCCCTTTCTTCTTTTTGTATGTGTGCATTTATCGATATAAATTGACCTCTGAGCACCGATTTTGCTGTGTCCCGGAGGTTTTGATAGGAAGTGTTTTCATTCTCGTTGCATTCTATGAATTTTTGTATTCCTTCCTTAATGTCTTCTATAATCCAGTCTTTTTTCATCAGGGTATTTTTCCGTTTCCATTTATTTGATTTCTTTTCTCTAATTTTTCTGTTATTGTAAATCCAGGATTTCTTATCCAGTCCAACTATTATTTATGTGTGAAAGCAAATTAGTTTTATACTTACAATGTCACAAATTATACAGTTTTAAAAAAAATGTTAGTCAGGAATACATGAATATAATTCAGAAAAATAATGCCTGACAGGCAGAAGCTATTAGATACAGGAAAAGTATTGATTAAACACAATAAAAAGTAAAATCACCAGCCACATTATCTAAACATATTGCAATGAAATATTTAATTAGGGAATATTTGGGAAAAAAAGCAACCTCTAAACAATACTTCACATTAAGGGAAAAGCAAAATCAAAGTTAAAATACAAATAATCAAGAAGTGAGTGAAAAAGGAAACATTATTTTATATCATAATCTAGGTAAGAAGGACAGAACTGCCTCATGGGGTTTCCAAGGAGTGGCTGGTGGATTCAAACTGTCAACCTTTTGATTAGCAGCCAAGCTTTTAACCACTGTGCCAAGCAGTTCCAAGATCAAGTCACAGTCTTAAGTCTTTTTATTACACTAAGCAAAGACTGAATATAAATTAAGCTTTCAACTTCAGAAGGGAGGAAATTAATTTCCTTCATGAATATAGATAAAAATACTAAATAAAATATTATACAAAGGAGTATTAAAATTGAAAAAGTGTATCCAAATAATTTTCTACTCTGATAGACATCAATATGAAATGTGATAAAAATTTCAAATCTGTTCCTTAATCTTAGAAGAGATAGTAATATCAAAAATTCACAATGAACACCATCATAGTGACCTGCAAATAGAAGAGTTGAACACTTTTCTAATGCAAGTGAATGCTAAAGCTGTCCTGAGATGATATTTGACCTGAAACTCATCTTTTGAGTTTTACTGAATTCAAGGCTAAAACATTTGTATAAATAGCCCAAGGAAATCATTGGAACTATTTTTAAGATATTGGGTCCTATGTGCCAGAAACATAACTTAAAAAGAAATATTGTTTTAGAGCTTAAAACCGTTTCAAGACCTGCAGGACAGAAGGTATCCCACCCAGTTTTTATGCCTCTGAGTTTTTCGGAAAAGAGGCCGCCCAATTTTAATGCATTTAGGCTCAAGGTGGGAGCCTTTTGAAATGTGTGAAACACAGGAGCACAGATTTGGAGACTCATTTTTGCTCAGTTTGAGCATTGTCTTAGGTGATGCCTTCCAGATGTGTTAATTTTCTAAATTTTTGACAAGTTTGCCTTTATTTCTGTGAGAGTAGCCCCCTATGTTTCCAAGTTACTATGTTTTCCTGAGAATGTACTTATGGTGAGAATAAGCTATTAGTGGTTTTCATTCAGTCTTAGTGGCCATTTTCTCCTTGACACCATTAATTGTTTCCAGGTGTTACTGGCTCTCTGCTTTTCTAGCTTGTGAATAGTAAATGATGCCTTTGTAATAAAGAATAATGCATTGCAGTGGTACTTTTTAAGAGATTGGAACTCCTATAAATTATTCTTACCCTGCATTCAATGTTAGGGCCTAATCATTGCATCTACCAAAAAAAACAAACCAAACCCAGTGCCGTCGAGTCGATTCCGACTCATGGTGACCCTATAGGATAGAGTAGAACTGCCCCATAGAGTTTCCAAAGAGCACCTGGTGGAATTGAACTGCCGACCCTTTGGTTAGCAGCCATAGCACTTAACCACTATGCCACCAGGGTTTCCAATCATTGCATCTACGTGTAGGGAAACTGTGACTCTTAATATTCCCCCTCCCTTGAGAGTCAATTATTCCTTCCTCTGAATTTTTTGAATTTCTCTTTTTGTAAACATATGTTAATAGCTTATCAAAGAGTGATTATATTCTATATGCTCTATGGTTTATGAGAAACATTAGATGAACACAAGTAGAATGAGATTGTTAAATAAAAAAAAAGCACTATAAGTACTATTTTGTGGTTTAAATACTTTCTTATTAACTAGTCACCACTGTGAGCAGTTCCTAGTATTCCAGGGCAGCTGTTTCTGCTTCGTAGTCATTAGCACTGCTTTTGTTATAATAAATACATTGCTGTTGTTGTTAGATATTGTTAAGTGGGTCCCAAGTCATAGTGACCCTATGCACAACAGAATGTAATATGGCCCAATTCTGCACAATGGACAAATTATGATCTAAAACAATAATGAAACTTAAGTATAAGGAAGGGATTTATTTGTACAGCAATTGGTTTGTAGAAGATGACCACTAATACATATAGAAACCAAGTCAGGTAATAAAAGCTGGGTTTCTTTCAAAGCATCACTGACCTTGGAAACGGGGAAAAAGGCATAACATTTTTTCTCTTAAAAACATGGAAGTCCTTATTTCCTTGAGCATTTTGAGGTTTAATAGGGAAAGTTGTTGGGGAGATTTATATGACAGATATTTTACTGATATCTCAGAGCATGTTCTTTACGTTTCTTAAAGAGTACCCAGTCTTCTCAAGAGGAATAAGTGCCTAATCTTCTCCAGGATTTCATTTTCCTTGAATCCACAATCAACACCTATTGAAGCAGCAGTCAAGAAATCAAATGACATATTGCATTGGGTAAATCTGCTGCAAAAGACCTCTTTAAAGTATTAAAAAGCAAAGATGTCACCTTAAAGACTAAGGTGTGCCTGACCCAAGCCATGGTGTTTTCAATCACCTCATAAGCATTGGAAATGTGGACAATGAATAAGGAAGACCAAAGAAGAATTGACGCCTTTGATTTGTGGCATTGGTGAAGAACGTTGAATATATCATGGACTGCCAGAAGGAATACAAGAATGCTCCTTAGAAGCAGGGATGATGAGACTGCGCCCACATATATTGGACATGTTATCAGGAGGGACCAGTCCCTGGAGAAGGACATCATGTTTGATAGAGGGTCAGTGAAAAAGGGGAAGATTGTCAATGAGATGAATTAACACAGTGGCTGCAACAACAAGCTCAAGAGTAACGATTGTGAAGATGGCACAAGACTGGGTAGCATTTCATTCTGTTGCACATAGGATCGCTTTGAGTCAGAACTGACTCGACAGCACCTGACAACAACAACAATCTTCTCCAAGAAAATAAAGCATCTAGAAGTGAGTTTGTCTTGGAGTCCCAAGGCCAGAGTGTGCAAGCATTAAACTAGCTCTAAGAGACCATTCAAATATTTCAAATGCTTACTTCTGTTTTTGGAGAAACAAACAGGTGCTTATAAACTTGAGGAATACATGTTTTTATATCCCTCTGTATAACTGCATCAAAAGAATTAAGGAAGTTATGTAGAAGGGAAGTGGATGTTTCTCATTAGGTCATCATTGATACTGCAAGAATCTTTACTCAACATTCCAGAAGAGTAAATATTAATTGATCTTAATTATAGTACAAAAAGTAAAAATAAAACCCCAAACCCATTGCCATCCAGTAGACTCTGACTCATAGTGAAGTTATGGGACAGAGTAGAATGTCCCATAGATTTTCCAAGGAGCACCTGGTGGATTCAAACTACCAACCTTTTGGTTAGCAGCCATAACTCTTAACCATTATGCCACCAGGGTTTTCTGATGACAGCACCAAAAAAAAAAAAAAATCCCGTCGAGTTGATTCTGACTCATAGCGACCCTATAGGACAAAATAGAAATGACCCATAGGGTTTCCAGTACAAGGAGTTAAAAAACTAAAATGAGAGTTACTATGCTCTCCTTTTTGAGTACTCACAGAGATGAAGGCTGGGGCCTCTACTCTCAAGCGAGAATACCTCACCAAAATGCTACCCTTCTGATTATGATAATTCTACAATCATCTAAGATGGAAGCCATTCCTCACTGCTGAATGAAGTTTTCTCTTTCCAAGATATAAGAGCAAATCTTCAATTCTAAACGTTGAAAATGGCAATATTCTGGGAGTACCATTATTCTGGGTGCAAATATAACTCATTAATTGCTTTATTTCTCCCCAGGGGAATTTCACTTCTGAGAAGCTCCCTTGGACTTGTGGTCCTGGGAGAATACTATACTCTTGCATCTCCTTGGAGTTCAAAGACCTGCAAACAACAAGTCAAAGTATTCCCTTGCTTATAAAAGACTTCTGAGGAACTGGAGATGGAAGAGAATCTTATTACTGCCCACTCGAAGTAGAATCAGAAAGTTTTTAAATCTTAGAGCTGTAACAGAAATTAGAGATTTGCCTTCCAGCTCCTTCATTTTATAGAAGAGAAAAGGTGAATGGCTTCCCAAATGTCACACAATGAATTAGTGGCACCGCTGGAGCAGGAACACAGCTTTAGAAGTTATAACAGAGGCTGTATTTGCTCTTCATTGTCAGTAGTTGTGGTTTGATTTCTTGAGGTTAAGTGTTAATAACATCACACCCTAACCACAGTCAGCAAGATTATGGACAGATAATGTTTTCCCATGAAACTATGTGAATTTATCTCACACTACAGGAGTGAACACTTGAATTTAGTAGGGGCAACGGCTCTTCTACTCCTGGCAGCATTCAAGTAAGTACACAAATTCTGAGTACACATTTACAAAATGATTTATAGTGAAATGGAAATACTTAAAAGAATAACAAACCAGTATTCTAGGGCCAGGTAATAGCCAATTAATGTAGCTATTACTTAAGCCAACACAACTGAAGCTGGAGGAGAAGAGTTTTTTGGTGCCTGAGGTATGTGCAGTGGATGGAGATATAGGAAGTTATGTCTTCTTCCCTTCTTTCAAATTTTAGTGCTTTCTTAAAATGCACTTACGAGAGCATCATGGCCCGTACACTTCCTTTTGAGACTTAAGAATTTTGACTATAAAAATTTCATACCCACACCAGTTTCTCCTTAAGGAGTGCTCTGTATCTCATGGGCAACAAAAACCCACTGTACACAAAAGGCCTAACACTAAACTGAAAATTACTTTCTTAAGGCTTAATAAAACCTTGAGTTCCCAGCACCGAGAGCTCCAGCACTGTAAGACATAGCCCTGGTTCAATCCATAATTACTGCATTCCTCTTTGTTGCAGACACATATAAAATCTTCAGAGCGTTACACAATTACTGGCATCTTTGTCCTATTGAGAAATTACCCTATACATTTAAAGATCACACTGTCATTATCTTTGTTTCTCTACAGCTTATTAGGGTCTTTGACTAAAAGTAACACAATCCTGACAGGAAATATGCAATTTACCATCTTATTATTGACCACCTTTAAACTCTTTCAAGGATTCCTGGTGGTGCAATGGTTAGGCACTCAACTGCTAACTGAAAGGTTAGTGGCTTGAAGCCACCCAGTGGCTCTGCAGTAGAAAGAACTGGTGATTTGGTCCTGTAAAGATTACAGCCTTGTAAACCCCGTGGGGCAGTTCTACTCTGTCCTATATGGTCACTATGAGTCGACATCGATTTGAAGGCACACAACAAAGAAGACAAACTCTTTGGATTTGATGATCAGATTTTATGTTTGTGTGTGTGTGTGTGTGTGTGTGTCACAAGACTAATAGAATTATTACTAATCATGGACAAATAACTTTCTTACTTTATGGGATTTTTCTTTTTCCTAGTTTCACATCCCCTCTTTCCTGAAGGAAATGGCCAAGCAAAACCATTCCACAGTGACTGAATTTGTCCTCGAGGGATTGACAGACAAACCAGAACTGCAGCTGCCCCTCTTCCTCCTGTTCCTAGGGATCTATGGGGCCACTGTAGTGGGAAACGCAGGAATGATCCTCCTCATCACTTTCAGTTCCAAGCTCCAATCTCCCATGTACTTTTTTCTCAGTAATTTGTCATCCATTGATCTTTTTTATTCCTCAGTTGTTACGCCCAAACTCCTGGGAAACTTTGAATCAGAACAAAGCATCATTTCTTATGCTGGATGTATGACTCAGCTTTTTTTCTTTTGTGTTTTTGCTATTGCTGACAGCTACATGCTGACTATCATGGCTTATGATAGATATGTAGCTATATGTAGCCCACTGCTTTACAATGTCACCATGTCCCAAAAGGTCTGCAATGTGCTGGTGACTGGGGTCTATATCATAGCATCTTCAGGATCTATGGCCCACACTATCGTTATGACCAGGCTCTCTTTCTGTGAGGACAATATCATCCACCATTATTTCTGTGACATAATTCCCCTCCTAAAGCTCTCATGCTCCAGAGCTTATATCAATGAACTTCTGGTGATAATTGTAGGTGGATTCAATGCGTTAGCAACAACTGTGCCCATCATCATCTCTTATGCCTTTATACTCTCCAACATCCTTCGAATACCTTCAGCTGAGGGCAGGTCCAAAGCCTTTGGTACCTGTGGCTCTCATCTTACAGCTGTTGGGGTTTTTTATGGATCCATCATATTCATGTATTTTAAGCCAGCATCCAACAACATGGCTCAGGAGAAGGTGGCCTCTGTGTTCTACACCACAGTAATTCCTATGCTGAATCCTTTGATCTACAGCCTTAGGAATAAGGATGTAAAAAATGTGCTGAGCAAAGTCATGGTTATGAGGTACGGACCACTCCAGGTTAGTAGTCAGAACCACTATTGATCATTGTAATAGTACGCTTCTTTCTTTTTCTTAAAACTAGCTTGTATTTCTGTTTTTTAAAATTAACATCCCATTATCAATCCTTTCGCTAAAGCTTTCAGATATTACCATTTTATTGCGATCTGTTTACATACACAAACAGGGGTACACACACACCTCTAAACCTGAGAAAACTACCCATGATATTATGATTCAGTAGGCCCTTGATGAGGCTCAGGCATGGTTATTTTGAAAAATTCTTCTCAGGTGAATCTGCATGGTACCATATCATTTCCAATTGGGAAAATCTTGGATAGAATATTGTTTTCCTTTGGTTGTGGTAAATTAGCAGTCCTTCCCTTCTGTCTTTCATAACTAGATAGACAACACTAAGGGTAAGTAGGATCAGGCTTGACTTTGACAGAAAGTAATAATCTTAAGTCTTTATCATGAACTTAATTCAAAAAATAATGTAATGGTTTCGGGGGCAACTAGGTCAATTGTCATAATAACATCTATTAAGAAAACATTCTGCATCCCACTTCAGTGGGTGGCCTCTAGGGTCTTAAATGCTAGCAGGTGGCCATCTAAGATGCATCAATTGGGCTCAACCCACCTGGAGCAAAGGAGAATGAAGAGCACCAAAGACATGGTAAATATGAGCCCAAGAGACAGAAAGGGCCACATAAATCAGAGACTACATCAACCTGAGACCAGAAGAACTAGATAGTGCCTGGCTACAACTGATGACTGCCCTGACAGGGAACAAAATACAGAGTCCCTGATGGGTCAGGAGAGTACTGGGATGCAGGCCTCAAATTCTCATGAAAAGACCAGACTTAATGATCTGACTGAGACTAGAAGGACCCCAGAGGTCATGGTGTCCACACTTTCTGTTAGCCCAAGACTGGAACCATTCCCAAAGCCAACTCTTCAGACAGGGATTGGACTGGACTATAAGCTAGAAAATGATACTGGGGAGGAGTGAGCTTTTTGGCTTAAGTAGACACATGAGGCTATGTGGGCAGCTCCAGTCTAAAGGGGAGATAAGAAGGCAGAGGGGGTTAGAAGCTGGCTGAGTGGACACGGGAATACAGGGTGGAGAGAAGGAGTGTGCTGTCTCATTAGGGGGAGTGCAACTAGGAACGTAGAGCAAGGTGTATGAGACACTGACTTGATTTGTAAACTTTCACTTAAAGCACAGTAAAAATCAAGAAAAAAATGCTAACAGCAACTAGGCTAAAAAAAAAAAAAAAAAAAAAATCCCAGGAAAGCAAACATTTGTAAACTGTTTGGGAATGATAATAATAATGATAATGAAAATAACTGCCAATTTTTTGAACACTAGGTGCTGTGCTTCACCTGCATTATCTCATTTAATCTTCAGAACAACCCTGCACAGTAGTTACAATCATCAGTCCTCTTCTAAAAATAAAAAGCTGAGGCTTACGGAGGCAGCATGAAGCTTAGAGTCTGACCTAAGACTTTCAGCCTAACTTTGCTTAGAGTCACACTGCTAGTAAGTGGGGGAATCTGGGAGTCAATCTTAGGTCTATGTGGCTCCAGAGCCCACTCATAACCAATACAACTATGAGCCTCTAGTAGTATCAGATTTATCACAAAAAGAAAGATCATTCCTAAAGTTTTCCAGGACATTTCTCTCCCATTCTCCCTTCCCCACCCAAAAAATAGCAGTGCTGGCCCACATTTCTTAGTCTCATAAGCATTATTTGACTTCCTAGCTCTTTCATTAGGGACATATAGGTTTCACATTTACCACTTGAAAAGCCAAATAAAGCCCCCTAAATGTCATTTTAAAAAGGCCATCTCTCAATGATTTCTTTAAAATAGCAGAAGGTATGCAAAATGCCAGGTGCCTGAGAGGTAGAATAAAGTGTCATGATGTACCACTAACTGCTTCATTCTCATTTCTGGACCCTAAATGACTGGATTTATCTTTAAAATCCCAAATACACACACATACAGAGATATATATATATATAAAATATACACACACACATATATATATACACATATGTATACTTAAAATTGAAGTCTGTAGTCATAAAGTCACACGTTACAATAGTTTTTGTAAAAGGACCAAAAGTATGCCATACACTTCTAATCAAATTTTAGCTCATTCAAAGAATGACTATCAGCCTCTGCCTTGAGGCCCCTACTCTGAACTTCCCCAGCTATATATACAGTGATGAACTCCACCTATAGGCCCCAGCCCATCCTGACTCTGTCTTGGAACGGCTCAAAGTACATCAATAATCTCAGCATCAGAAGGTGAGGGAGGAGAAAGGAACTGTGAGTTACTGGGTACACGCTGTAATGTAAGTGCTTCACAGATGTAGTTAAATCTTTATACCAACCATCAATATAAGTGTCATTATCCCCATTTTGCAGATGGGGAAAACTGAAACCCAGATGGGAAAGACTGAAAGTACTTGACTAGGGTGGCATGGTCTCACGGTAGGATATCAGTTAAAAAATAAAACAAACAAACATAGCAGAACCTAGGTGCTGGTCTATTACCAGACTGAATAGCGTATAATATAGTTTTGACTCTTTCCTTTCACATTTTAAAGAAAGAATAAAAAATAAAATCAAGGTTAAAAAAAATAATAATGTAAGCCGAACCCCATCATGGCTATGATGAAGGTACCAGGCAGTGCTGTTGGGCATGTTGCCACAGACAGGATGATGCCAGTCCCAACAGGGGTATCCCCACACATTGAGCTGCCATTGCAGATCTTCAACAGGTGACCTAGGGGGACACAGCTTCTCTGCAGCTGGAGGTGCAGACATGGGGACTCGGTGGGCACCATGTACAAGGTCATGTACACCAACCTGCACATCAGCAATGGCAATGGCTCTGTGCTCCCTGACAGAACGGTCAGCAAGGCCCTGGGCCATCCTTCTGGTGTTGGTGGCATACAGGTGGACTGTGACACCCAGTGCCAGGTGCTACCCGTGAGCAGCATTGCCCATCTCTGAAGGTCACAGTGGACAGCAATTGATGGTGGAGCAAGTGTAATGCAGGTTGTGCAGGTTGCCTGTGGTTCTCTCTGGAATCATCAATAGCTCAACATACAGTAAATATACAGGGCACAAACTCAACAGGCTATGATGGGATTCTTGTCCTTGGAAGGGCTGGAGAGGCCCCACCCAAGTTATTAAAAAAAAAAAAAAAAAAGGTTAACTACCATTTATTTCCGGGACTGTTTTTTTTAAGTGTCTGATGTCTCAAGGAAGGTATCAGAGAGAGCCGTCTACAAAGCTCTGCCTCTCTTGCTCCCCAGCATGACGTACTGGACCACATATTCTTAGCATGGCATACTTAGATTCAAGACACATCCCTGAGGGGGGTCCAAAGTTTGAACTCAAGTGTCTGTGAACTCAACAGGAGAAATCATATTATTTTCACGGGAACAGAGCTGTTTGGGGCTGTCTCAGCCACATGGAGAAAGCCTGTACTGAAGACAATGGCAAGCTCTGTCACCAACCATCAACGAAGGGCATGCTGCAAAAGTCAGAGGCCTCAATACAGACAGTTAAAGAACTGTCAACTTCTGCAACCACAGAGCAGACCACGCTAAAAACCAGACCCAAGATCCGATGGTTAGGGTAGTCAACTCACAAAGACAGTAAATTCATAGTCATTGTGTAGCTCTTATGCCTCATTCAGGCCCCAGAAGGAAAGAGAGGACCCCACAATCTGGGGGATAGAGTGGGTGCACTTGACAATCTTGAGCCTGTCAACAAATAAGAATGTGTGTGTACTGTGTTAAAAATCAAAGCAAAGATATTTATTGAAGTCTCAAGCAGTTCAAATCTAGGACACGTCTGATCTCACAAAATGGGAGAGTTACAGAGGCATTTTTATGAGGTAAAATACAACATTTTAACTGGAAGTTGAAAAATTAAAATATAGCCAGTCACCAACTCAACTAATAGGTGACAGGATAAAGTGGACTTGTGGTCCTGAACGGATTTGAGTAGCGCAAGGAGTGGGCTTCCTACCATGGTGGGCTTGAATACACCATGGACTGCCAGAAGAATGAACAAACCCACCTTAGAAGAAATACAACCAGAATGTACCTTAGAAGAGAAAATGGTGAGCCTTCTACTTGCTTGCTTTGTTCACATCATCAGGAAAGACCCAGTAACTAAAAAAAGAACATGATGGTTGGTAGAGTCAGTGAAAAGAACTGACATAATGATGAATTGACAAAATAGCCTAACAATGGACTCAAACATAGCAACCATCATGATGATGGCACAGGACTGGGAAAAGTTTCATTCTGTCATATACAAGGTCCCCAGAATCAGTGCCGAATGGAAGGCAACCAACAAAAACAATTGTAACAAATGAACTACCGTAATGTAAGATGTTAATAGAGGAAACTGGTTATGATAAGAAATATGGAACTCTATTATCTTTGCAATTTTTCTGAAAATCTAAAATTTTTAAAAATAAACTTTATTACAAATAAATAAATAAATACTTGGCTAATTTGAGGCTCCCTTTTTTTTTTGATGTGTTGCTATGAGTCAGATCAACTTTATGCCAACGGGTTTTGGTTTGATAGGTCTTGCTTGGAGTCTTTTATGCCATATATCTTTCTGTTATTCTCCAAGACCCACTTGTTTTCAGAACAGATCAAATACATGAATTGAATAAAAGTGTGTTGGTAAGGAGCACCCCCATGTCCTTCTATCCCTTAAAAAAAAAAAAAAGACAGTGGCACTAATCTCTGCAATCCTGTCAGGAATGTGGTATTTTTTTTTTTTTGTATGCTGTATTCCTAGGTAGAAGCAGTTCTAGTGGAGTCCACCTGGTCTTTCCTACCATAATAGTTCTCACTTTCCAGGTCAGGGAACCAACACTGGAGTTCTGCCAGTTGCTGAGCGTGTATACTCCAATTTAGCATTTTGGAATTAGAAAAACAGCCACAGAATGGGTTTAGAGAACCACTAAAGCCACCGTAAAACGGACTTGAGCTAAAACTCCATTGATCACTTGACCATTACAAGCCCCTCCTCTGACTGATGGACCACAGTGGATGTTTTGGGTGTCTCAGAATTGTTGCCAGTTCTGACACAGTGTCCAATAATTCCTAAAAAGTCTAACTGTTTCACTTTCGCCAATACACAGTCACCCTAATGCAAGGTAGCAGGTCTCTTTTAGAGGGTTGGGAGGAAAAATACAGTTTATATTTTTGGCAATATAGTAGGGTCCTACCTCAAAGAGATCCAGTCTTCCCTTATTGAAGGGGTTGTTGGCCCTAAAATGGCTCAAATCTGGGAATTGATTGAGGGATCATGACTTTCTATTTTGGTAATTCGAATTAGACTTATGTTCACCTGACCTAGAACTCTTCTATTCATACAGATTAAGTAAGGATTTAGTAGACTTTATCACTTCTCGGGCCATCACGATCAACCATCCAACACTACATGTCTCTAGAAGTCACATTATTCTGATTACTGCTTTGACTCTGTTGTTCATTATGGTGACTATGTGCTGACGCTTGGTCCCTGTCCCTTGAAATTTGATTATTTCCACTACATTTAAATTTCTAATTCAGTGGCAACAGTTCCCACTGTAATATCTGACCTACAGGAAAGAGTGACCACAGAGTTCTTCAAGGATGCTGGGACTACCCTTCAAACATTATTTTTTACAGATTGTGGTAAAGCAGGTCTTATATGGTAAATCCACTCTAACCTTCTGATATTCTTAAGCATTTAAATTGTTTCTTCTATAATAAAACAAGGCTGTTCTGGAACTTCAGCTTCTTTTAGTGTAGGCCATTTGATCCATATTTCAGCCAATCAATCAACCAAACTCTTAGAGCCATTTTCTAATCCCTTGAAGAGAAACATTAAGTCCAGAATCTCTGCTTAAAGGCCTATCTCAATAAAATTGTCCTGATTCAACTTTAAGTTACTTCACCACTATACCTCACCCTTAATGTCCATTCTCACATATATCTCCAGAATTTCTTTACCACTAAATTACAAAAATCATACAGTTGTTTTAGAATGTAGTGCACCTTGGTATAGGTCACATTTGTACATCACCTTTTGGGGCATGCTTGGACTTGAATCTAGTTTTAGGTCTAGAAGCAAAAAAAAAAAAAAAAAAAACATGGTGGGAGTGGAACCTGAAGAGAACCAACAGTGTCTTGCAAGGAGATACCTCAGGGGAGACCATTACAAGTTCTTCAGGTAAAACACAATTACTCTTGTTAAATGAGGATGAAAGTGTTGCTTCTATTAGCAAAGAAGACTAAAAAAACAGTTACTAAGATAATGTACAAAAATTTCCCTATTTTTAGTCTTTTAATTAAAAAAAAAAGCATTGCGGCTGTTTTGTCTTTGAAGGTGTGGTAAGATTGCCCTTTGAAGCCATCCCAGGCATTCATTTTTCTGTGGCACAATTTCTGACTAACTTCCATTCTCAACAGAAATTGATTAATATTTCCATCTCTGATGGGTTCAATTTTGGTGAATTGTATTTTCCTGAAAAAGTATCTTTTTAACCAAATTTTAGGATTTACTTGCGTAAAGATTTCTGAAACTTTTCTATGGTTTTCTCTCATTTCTTCTGTTTCAATGGTTCATTTCTGTCTTTCCTATTTATGTATTCTCTTTTAACCTGAATAAATTAGCCATAGATTTGTCTATTTTGTTATTTAAAAAAAAAAAAACTTATAACTTTATTATGTCTACTCTTTTCTACTTTTTAAAATTTTTACGTATCAAATGCAGATTTATAGCTATGCATAAGTGGATAAATATGAACTTGTGTGCTATTTTTATTTTTGTACTTATCTTTTTCTTTCTTTCTTGTCTCCTGCTCCCCATCTGCAGAAACTTAATTAACTTTTCTCAGATAAGTTTAGATGTACCCACATAATTTTACACACATGCACACACAATGAGTTGTGTCATTGGTCGCCTAGCTGTTCAGATAATATTATTACACACAAAGTTTTTTTTTTTTTTTTTTTTGCATACTCCCTTCCCATTCAAAAATACTTTTGGAAAAATTTTCCAAAGCAAAACACGTAGCTCTAATTTATTATTTTAAATAGTTACATATTATTTACTGATATAAACATACCATGTTACACATACACATGTTTGTGTTTTATTTTTATGAAATAATTTCCCAGGATAGGTATTTATAGTTCAAGGAGTTTGTAAGTTTTTTTTCTTTATATAAAAGGTGGTAGATTGATTTCCAAAAAGCTATGATAATATGCCTTTTTTTTTTTATGAGCACCCTTTTTCTTGTACCCTTACTAGCAATTTGCATTTTTTTTTTGGTCAGCATGTTGGGTCTTCATAATAGATGACTGTTACTTTACCTAGTTATTTTATTTTATTTTATTTTATTTACTCTTCTAGAGAATTTAAGCATATTTTCATATGTTTTTTTAGCTATCATTGTTCATCCATGGCTCTTGACCATTTTTCTGTTCGGGTGTTTATCACTTTCTTGTCCATTTATAGATATTCCTTGTTTATTATAGAAATTAACTTTCTGTCTCTCTGCATTACATTCTTAAATTTATTGTTTGCATGCTAATTCTACTTATTATATCCTTGCCATTCAGATTTTTAAATGTTGAGTATGTTTAGTTGTTTCGTTAGTTTGTTTTTGTTTTTTGCTTATAGTGTCTAGATTTTTAGTCTTGATTAAGAAGGCCTCTCTAAATGGAAAATGTTTCTTCTTCATCCCATCTTCATTTTCTTTTTATGCATGATGAAAAGATTTTAAGCTTAGAAGATATGATGGGTAGAATTTGGTGATGGCTAACGTTTTAAACATGTAAGCCTCCAGGTTTGAAAATCTTGGGAAGGATTGTAAGTAATAAGCCTGGTTTTGGAAGACGTGGTGTATTGAAGGCTCTTTGTCCCATTTGAGCTGGAAGATCCTTTGGAAAGTGCTTCTGAGCCCAAAATAAAAGAAAACAGAGCTATACAACCTGAGTGGACTCTTGGTTTATCTCAAAGTGGCCAGAGAACATTCTTTCTCAGTACTTGAATCCAGTTGAGCAAGATAGAAAAGAACAGAAATTTATGTTTAATATTCTGTCCAAAAATGAATACTCTTTTCTGGGTTTATATCCGTCACTGCAGCTTTATCTCTTAGATACCTGTGTATTCAGGCCGATATACAAGAAGTCACTGAACACCAGTAAATACATAAATCAGAAGCACTTTCAGGGAAATGGCAATTTAAGAGTCTTACAGAAACCCCAGTGAGTGTCTCTGAACCAGAAAAGATGAACTGAGACTGGCAATCTTTAGCAAGGGATATAGCGTGACCCCAGTCGTGAATAAGAGACAAGGCAAAGTTAACAGAGGAGAAGAGGAGAAGACATCACCAAACAGGAAAGCAGCAGGAGCAAATGCTCCTGGGTAAAGCCAGAAGGTTTCATGTGATTAGCATTGTTGCTAATATCCATTCTGTTATTCTATTGAATAAGATATAATTTCCATAAAGTAACCCAGAAACTTCCCTGTTCCTGCACAGAAATTGAAGTTCTTAGTAGTTGCATTCTTTGCTTGTGACACAGATCTCTGTTATAGTCATTGAAGGACAAAGTCTCTCTTACTGTCTGATACACGTGTCTCCATGTCAAGGGTTGACTTATTCGGTTGGCTAAAAGTAAAACAACAAAATTCATCTGATGTTACAAACTCCTTGGACCTTGATATGTAGCTTCCTCAGTCTTAAAAATAAGAGGTTGATGTTATGTGGAACTTTAATTCCAGGGTTAGCAAGGTTAGGAACCTCATTAGAAATACACACACACAACTACAACGGATCTCAAAAGACTTATTGATCCCAGAGATTTACTGGAGTGCTTAAGCATTTAAAAATCCTTAGCAAAAATAATCACTTCATGCTCTGGGTCCCCGGATTGCTATCTGTCTCAAGAGTAGTGAAGGTGGTGAAAGAAATTTGCTGTTTTATATTTTCATATTACCAATAAACCAAAACCAAACCCAGTGCTGTCAAGTCCGTTCTGACTCATAACTACCCTATAGGACAGAGTAGAAATGCCCCATAGAGTTTCCAAGGAGTGCCAGACAGATTTGAACTGCCGACACTTTGGTTAGCAGCCGTAGCACTCAACCACTACACCACCAGGGTTTCCTATTACCAATGAGGGCTATAAAATTCAGAGAAATTAATGATTCTCAAAAGCCAACCTGCAGGCAGTTTTTGGTTCTTGACTAAAATTTCATCAGTCAATAGAAAAAAAGGGGAAAAATAAGGCCAAGGTAATTTTTTCCTAAAGCTAAATCTATGCAATTTAAAGACTCCTTGTTTCAAGGTAGTCGTTTTTTCTTCTTCATTTTGTTTTTCTGCTTCAAAATACCATCTCATTTTATGATATTGCATTGACAGTGGATGATAGTTACACCCTTTGTTTGCTTCTCATATTTACTTGCTTTGTGTATTTGAATGCCTTTACTTGTCAGACTAAAAATTCGGCAATATAATGGTAGTCCGTCTCTGAAATCTTAGTGTCCCAGGAAATCTAAGCCCTGGGAACTGCAGAGTTACTTGTAGTATGTCTTGTTTTCCTTTGCTGTCCAAAAGCTCAAAGGCTTTAACAGATCAGAAATCTCCTGGGACCTGAAACAAGTTTCCCATGAACTCTTTTTTCATTGTGATGGTTAATTTTATGTGTCAACTTGGCTAGCCTATGGTTCTTAGTGGTTTAACCGAACACTAGTCTAGCTGCTCTGTCTTAAAGCATGTTACCTTCCAAATGTAATCAAATTTAATATATTTGTATAACACTTAATTTAATATAATGCAATCCTGTTATATAATGCAATCTGATATAATGTTCAATCAGTCAATTGTGAACATACCACCATAAGATGGATCTTAAACCTAATCATATCCGAGTTATAAATTAACCAGAATAGATACAGACACACACACGCATAAGGGAAAACAGATGACATATGAGAATCATCTACAAGCAAAGGAATACTAAGGGCTAACAGCAGACACCAGAGCTAGAAAAGAGCCTCACAGAAGGAATCAACATGGCCAAAACTCTGACTTGAACTCTTAGCCTCAATAGCTGTGACAAAACTGTGGTGCAATGATTTGCTTTTGTACAATATTTCTAACCATGGTCTTGAAACTCCCACAAAGTGATTGGCTGGGGCTATGCAAATTGAGTGAACTGTGGTCTACCAAGGGGATTGGTCAGTTTGTGGTTCTGGTAGAAGGACCATGACTTGAAATTGAGAAAGAATTTACTTATATAAGGGTCAATCACACAGAGGTTATAGGGGCCACACTGCCATCAAGAAAAGACTGGACTTGTCAGGATACAGGATAAGAAGGCAGGAAGGGGACAAGAACTGGTTCGATGGACTCAGGGAACCCAGGGTGGAAAGGGGAAGTGTACTGTAACATTGTAGGTATTGCAACTAATGTAACAAAACTATACATATATACATATATATATATATATAAATTTTTGTATGAGACATTAACTTGAGCTGTAAACTTTCACCTAAAGCATAATAATAATAATAACATTAAAAAAAAAAAAAGAAGAGACTAGAGTACATCCTTTAAAGACAGGGTCCCTGTGCTGAGAACATTTTAGACCCAGAAGAGAGTGCTGTAACACTGAACATGGTGCAAGACCACAAGACACAGTGACAGTGGGCCTGCTGGCCTGTGGAAAGAGAGCTGAGTGCCGTCAGGCAAGAAGCTTGCTGGCGGAGCTAAAAGAGCTGAAACCTTTGCTTGTGCAGGGCAAGAGGCCTGAGTGTGCCCCATGTAGGAGCTGCTCGTCTCACCCCACCACAAGGGTAACAGGGGCATCTAGATATTGTGGCCAAAAGAGAGCCCCACAGGCCCGGATAGTGTGACAGGAGCCTGCAGCAGAGGCCACTGAGACCTAGAAGCAGAGCAGATGCCTCAGAAGCTATGCAGGCACTCCTGAGCAATGTGATGTGGTCACAGCATCTGACTTGAACCAGGACGCACCAGCCCAGGGACATAAGAATGGACACAGGTAATTTGGGAAAGGGTAAGCAGTTCCTCTTAGGGAATCTGTTGTTATTTCTTACTGATTGCTTTCTACAAATAATAATGTGCAAATGATGACTTTCACTTTGCAACACCTGACCAAAACACTTGTCATTGTGTTGACAATTGAAGGTTATGTTCTCCTGATGCAGGGCTATTGTCAAAGGGCATGGTAGTGTTTAAGGGCCATTTCATTATTCTCATGCTGGGCCTGCTACAAACACCAGGTTTTCCCTAGTGAACTCCCTTCTTTAATTAAGTTGATTTGTAAAGCATCCAAGAACTTCTAGTAAAGTTTACACATAAATAGAATATTAGTCCAATAAAATCAGAACTAGATTTACTCCTTACTGTTTCAGGTCCAAACCTGCCACTAGTAATAAAAATAACCACCATCAGTCTGTCAGTTTGTCCAACTGTGGTGCCTTGGGTGTTGCTGTGATTATGGAAGCTACGAAACAAGTATTTGAAATAGCAGCAAGGTAACGCACAATGCGCAAGTTTCAGTGAAGCTCCCAGACTAAGACAGATTAGGAAAAAAGGCCTTCCAAAAAGTAGCCAATGAAAACCCTGTGGATCACAGAATATCATCTGAGATTTTGACTTGCTTACTTTGGATGCATCATCAGAAGGTACTGATTACTGGAGAAAGACAATATATTTGGTAAAGTAAATGCCAGTGAAGGCAAAGGAAATCCTCAATGATATGGATTGACACAAGAGTCACAGCAATGGACTCAAACAAACATAACAATGATCATGAAGATAACACAGGACTGGGCAGTATTTCCTTCTGTCATACACGGGGTTGCCATGAGTTTGAACCAGATGAGTTCTAAATGAAGTCAAAAAGGAATGGAATGAGGTGAGGAGAATAGAGGAATGGGGTAGTAGGAATAAGGAGAAATGATGCTTTTCTGAAAATACACCAGGACCATGGTAATGTTTCACATACCCAATAAACAAATAAATAAAATCAACCAATTTATGGGAATAACTCAAAATTACCTACATACAGGTAACTAATGACTGAACTGTATTACAATGAAATGACATAACCACACTGAAGGGTGCGTGAAACAAAATAAGTATAGACAAAAATAACTGTGCACAAACATTGTACACTAATTAACAAATTTGTTTCTCAAAGGATTGTTGGTGTTGTTAGGTGCTGCCCAGTCGGTTCCAACTCATTGCGACAATATGTACAACAGAGCAAAACACTGCCTGGTCCTATGCCATCCTCACAGTCATTGCTATGTTTAAGCCCGTTGTTGCAGCCATTGTGTCAATTCATCTCCTTGAGGGTCTTCCCCTTTTTCACTAACCCTCTACTTTTTTCAAGCATGATGTCCTTCTCCAGGGATTGGTTTCTTCTGAAGATATGCTCAAAGTGTGTTAGACGAAGTCTTGCATTTCTTGCTTCTATGGAGTATTCTGCCTATATTTCTTCCAAGATGTATTTATTTGTTCTTCTTTCAGTACATGGCATAGTCAATATTCTTCACCAACACCATAATTCAAAGGCATCAATTATTGTTTGGTCTTCCTTATTCATTGTCCAGCTTTTGCATCTATATGAGACGTTTGAAAACACCATGGCTTGTGTCAGGCGTGCCTTAGTCCTTAAAGTGACATCTTAGCTTTTTAAAAACTTTAAAGAGGTCGTTCGCAGCAGGTTTTCCCAATGCAATGAGTCATTTGGCTTCTTGACTGCTGCCTCGATGGCTGTGGATTGTGGATTCAAGTAAAATGAAACCCTTGACAACTTCAATCTTTCCTACATTTACCATGATGTTGCTTATTGGTCCAGTTGTGAGGGTTTTTGTTTTCTTCATGTTGAGGTGTAATCCATACTGAAGGTTGTGGTCTCCGATATTCCTCAGTAAGTGCTTCAAGTCCTCTTTGCTTTCAGCAAGCAAGGTTGTGTCACCTATATATTGCAGGTTGTTAATGAGTCTTCCTCCAATCCTGAAACCCCATTCTTCTGCATATATATCAACTTCTGATATTATTTGCTCAGCATACAAATTAAATAAGTATGCTGAAATGATACAATCCTGATCCATTGCTTTCTTTCTTTTTAAATCATGCAGTAACCCCTTGTTCTGTTCAAACAACTGATTTTGGTCTATGTACAGGTTCCTCATGAGCACAATTAATTGTTCTGGAGTTCCTGTTCTTCACAATATAATCCATAATTTGCTATGATCCACACAGTCCAGTGCCTTTGCATAGTCAAATAATGAGAACTTAGTTTCTCACACAATAAAAAAAATTTACAAAGGAAAGGATAAAGGTAGGGGAAACCCAATGGTTGGAATAAAAGGTATTAGTAGTAACTCATGGTTTTTAATATATATACACAAGATGAAAAGAGCATTTCAGACATCCCAATAACAGTACAAAATGTTAAATAATCTAAAGGCCAAATCCATTATGGATATATAGATACAGATCCATAATAAAAAATTAACAGATTTAATACATATATCTATGTCTATATATATCTATATCTATCTAGACAGACAGGTAGATAGACAGACAGATAGATAGATCGATGGATAGATAAATTAGATAGATAGATGATAGCTAGATAGATGATAGCTAGATAGATAGATAGCTAGATAGATAGATAGATAGATAGATAGATAGATAGATAGATAGATAGATAGATAGATGATAGATAGATAGATATTTAGATAGACAGATATTTAGATAGGGATAGAGATATATAAAACATCCTGACCAAGCAAGATTTTTCTCAGAAATGAAAAGTTAACGTTCTAAAATAAACTACACCCATTCCTCATTTGAAACTAGCTAAATGGTTAATTTCAAAGACTAGGGCATTTTGTGAGAATTGGTATTATGCAAGAGTGGAGGATGAACACATCAGATCACAATATGGAAGTTGACTACATCATTACATAACTGGCAAATTTCATCATTACTCAACTGCCAAACCACTGAGAATCACGGCCCAGCCAAGTTGACCCATAACTTCAACCACCACAGCCAGCATTACTCTCACCTCATAACCCAGTGTTTATTATTGCTAGGAGTACGTTGTTAATGTGCAAAATAGTTGGATAGTATAGTTTTTACTATTGTCGTATATGCTAAATATTGGGTAGTGAGATAGTTGATAAGTGGGGAGTAGGTGTATTATAAATCTCCATACTAAAAGATTAAAGGAGAAAAAAGATGTGATCATTTAAGAACCAAAACCAAACCCACTGCCGTTGAGTCGACTCTGACTCATAGTGACCCTATAGGACAGAGTAGAACTGCCCCATAGAGTTTCCTAGGTGAATTCAAACTGCTGACCTTTTGGCTAGCAGCCATAGCATTAACCACTATACCACCAGGGTTTCCGATCATTCAATAGATTCTGTAAAAGCATTTAACAAAATTCAATACCCAGTCATGAGGAAAAGGTTGAGCACATTAGGAATTTCCTCACATAGGGAAATTCTTCAAACTGATAAAGGACATTTATGTAAAACCAGTTAGTAATATCACACTTAATAAGGAATCATTGAGTTGTCTACCCCAGGAGCAGGAATAAAGCACATACATGCAACAACATGGATGATTATGCTGAGTTTAAGAATTCATGAGTGAAGAGTACTGACGTATGAATTCACTTCTGTGAAATTTTAGAAAATGCGAACTAATCCTTAATGAGAGAAAACAAATCAGTCATTGCCTAAGGATGGGACTAGAGATAGGGATGGATTACAAAGAGGCACAATGAAACTCTGAGGATGGTAGAAATGTTATTGTGAAGGTGCCGATGGCTCATGGATGTATACACATGTCAAACTGAATCAACTGGAAAGTTTAAATATATATGCTTTATTGTATTTCAACTATACCTCCAAAAAGTTGTTCAAAATAAAAAGCCAGTGGAAAGTAAAATTTGAGGAAACCCCCATGGCTTGGAATCTTTAGGAATTCATTGGAAAAAAAGCTTTAGAAACCTTCATGTTAATTCAGGGATCTGTTGAGGGTGAGTCATCGGTTGGGATAAAAATTCTCTAGGGTATTATTGTTGGGTGCCACCGAGTCGATTTTTGACTCATAGCAGCCCCATGTGAAAGAGTTTAAAACTGCCCCCCTAGGGCTTTCTAGGCCCTAATCTTTATGGAAGCACATCACCAGGCCTTTTTCCCACAGAGCCACTGGGTGGGTTTGAATGACCAACCTTTCAGTTAGCAGTCTACAGTTAAAGATACTCTATCACCAGGTAGTTGGTATGGTAGATGAGGTTAGACTGGATTAAAAACTGGGAAAAGAAAATATTAAGGTCTCAAATTTCTTTTGGACTCAAATTTCTACAAGATAAAAAAAAAGTCAGTTTTGTGTTTTGATTTCTGCCCCCAAATTAACAATGAATTCATACCCAAATTTAAATTTTTTATTTAAATAAAAACATTTATTTATTATTTAGACTGATTGAACAAATTCAATTATTTTTTATTGTGTAGGAGTTGCACAATTTTACTGGATGTAATCATAAAAGGAAAATAGAATATGGAGTGAATTTTTTCTATAAACAATAGGGTCTTTGAATTAATTACTGTTCCTTCCTTTTGTATTTTAGAATTTCCTAGGTCACCAGGTGAACTGTCCATCTCATTGATTGCAGGAGCATCTAAAAAGCAGTAGCAGATATGTAAGAAATTGTTTCATGAAAAGTAGGACAGATCCTTCCCCGTCAGGGAAGACAATTCACTGATTAAGCATAATTCTGAGCCCAGTGAAGGAGAAAGAAAGCCTAGGAATGTATAGTAAGTAGTGGGTGGAGATGGTGACTTATCAGCCTTTCTTTTTCCACATTTTAGTTCATCTGTCTTCCCTCTCTGGCCTCCCTCTAAGACAGAAGTTGCTCACTGGTCATGGTGTCATGCTTTACAAGTGAGGAGAAAGTTATTTTCCTTCAAAATCAGCAAATATAAGTGATGTTTTCCCCTTCTGTGTTTCCCATGTCCTTCAGGTAAAGCAAACTGACATATGCTACTCATAGTAACTATAGTGTGATCTTGGGAAGCTAGACTTTTGTTTAGGATAATAAAATAAATGATAAAAGTACCAAAGGATATAAAATTCAAGTTGCGTAATCATGGGCATCATTTTCTCCTATTTGTGACTTAAAATAAAGATTATGCAATCCATTCAATGTAGACTTTAATAACATTTCAATTCAACTAACTTTTATTCAAAAAACACAGTTATTAATGTCCAGCTAAGTGCCTTGAGGGTGAAAAGTGTTTCAGCAATTAGCCTTGATCTAGAGGAGCTTGCAATGTGATAAGAAGAGAAAGGGAAAAAAAGAGAAACCAAAGAAAGGTAGGAAAGAAAGCAAAAGAATTGAAAGAAAGATAAGAGAAGGGAAAAAGGAATGGGAAGGTATTGGGACAGAATGGATCAGACAGTCTCCATTTTGGAAGTGAACAAATGGATTAATTTGATTATATCCCCAGCAAGTATCTGAGACCTCTCAGAAATATCCTAGTCAGGGAGATGCTCATTGTCTACTTAAACCCCTATTGCTGAATAGCTCACAACTTCATGAGATAATTGGTTATTTTTGGATGTTTCTGATTATTATTATTAAAACAGTCTTCCTTAAATTGAGAAAAACTCTGCCTTTGTATAATTTTCTCCCAGTTAAAACTAGTTGTACTCTGTGGCAATAACCACTACGACTTCTACAACTAACACTCCCCCCTTATATTTACTCATCATCCTCCAATATCTGTGGTCAACCTCTATCCCCTTATCTTTCTTTATTTTCTTTATAAAACATTGCATAACTTGAGACTTTATTACGTATTTGTTTCCTTGAATATTGTTTTTCTTTGTAACTGAAACCTAAATCCAATGAAAGCAAGTAGTTCGTGATTTTTGTTCATGTCTTTATCAACAGGCTGAGGAATACTGCCAAGCATGTACTGGGCATTCAAAAATATTTTTAATTGAATAACTAAAAGAATAATAGATAAATGAATGTACAAAGGCAAAACCTTTGTCCATCTTTGTCATACTCCTCTGATCTCTTCTGTGTTTTACTATTTAATCAACACCTGCTTCCCAGAAACACATATGCACCAAAATCCACCTACAAGTTATTTTTCATTGTAAGGGCTACACCTTTCACAGCTCCATTTAAATATCAGAAGGCTTTGGAACTGAAAAGGGTTCCTCCCCTCAAAAAGTTTAAAGGCATGCAAGAATTTCAGGCCAATTAACACCATCCCTTCTCAAACACAACTCAACTCAATACCTAGTTCTCTGTACAGGTTCAAAATTAATATACATTATACACAATACATTCTTCTTTATTTGTCCTTCCCTTCCTGTAAAACCCTATTGCTCTAGTACATAGAATACTTTAAGATTATATGGACTTTCAGATGTTCTTACTAATTATCTCCAATAATATCTGAATAATTCTTAAGTAAAAATAGGTATTTCATAAATAGCTATGAATTCCTTTGGAAGAGAAAGAAAATCACACAGATCTCATGGCAACTTTTCTTCTGGCTCCTTTTCTCTTGTTCTCTATGAGAACCCCCATTGTGAGGATGACTACCTGCCCCCAACCACCTTCCTCAGTGCGCTCTTTACATCCTTGTTCCTCAGGCTATAGATCAAGGGATTCAACATGGGAATCACTGTGGTGTAAAATACTGAGGATACTTTCTCCTGTTCCATAGTATTGCTAGAAGGAGGCTTGAAATACATGAATGTTATAGACCCAAAAAATATTCCCACTGCGATGAGATGGGAGCTGCAAGTGACAAAGGCTTTGGACTGGCCTTCAGTGGAGCAAATACGAGGGATACTGGAAAGAATGAAAGCATAAGAGATGAGAATTGCCAGGGTAGGTGCTAAGGCATTAATGCCTCCAATAATAAATAGCAGAATCTCATCGATGTGGGTACTGGAGCAAGAGAGAGTCAACAAAGGGATAATATCACAAAAATAGTGGCTGACAATACGAGACCCACAGAAGGACAATATTGACACGTGCATGGTATGGACTGTGGCCACAAACAAACCCAGCGAATATACCACGCCCATCATTATGGAACAGACCCTATGGGACATGATGGTATTGTAAAGCAGTGGGCTACAGATAGCAACATAGCGGTCATATGCCATGGCTGTCAGAAGGTAGCCTTCTGCAACTGCAAAACTAAGGAAAAAATAAAGCTGAGCCATGCACTCCAGAAAGGAGATGACATTCTTTTCTGACACGAAGTTCACTAGCATCTTAGGGGTAATGACAGAGGAGTAACAGAGATCAATGAATGACAAATGACTGAGAAAATAATACATTGGAGAGTGAAGTTGAGAACTGATAGCAATTAAAATGATCATGCCCAGGTTTGCCACCACTGTGACCACATATATTCCAAGGAACAAGAGGAAAAGCGGCAGTTGGAGCTCTGGGAGATTTGTTAACCCTTCAAGGATAAACTCAGTCACTGAAGAAACATTGGAAGTTGTCATTTCTTGAAAAATATAATCTGTAGGAATAAAGATGAGAAAAAAGGAATATTAGAATTATATTCTGACTCTCAAAGCAGAATGACACACCTTGTCTCATTTGGTTCCAGTCTTAGTAGCCTCATCTATCCCATGACTCTATGCCTTCCACAAAAAACCTGAACATAACTCAAAGCCTTGATTCCAACCAATACTGCTGAATGCCCCTCTTAAGAGTCTTTTCTTTTTGTTTCCAACTTCAGCCAATAACCACCTCACTTTGGGATAAAGCACAAACTTTCCAGAGCTAATTAATTTTCCATCGATACCGTATAAAAGAAGATTGTTTACCCTATTGTTCTGTTGTTGTTATGCACTGTCGAGTCAGTTCCGACTCATAGCGACTCTATGTACAACAGAAAGAAACACTGCCCGGTCCTGTGCCATCCTTACAATCCTTGTTATGCTTGAGCTCATTGTTGCAGCCACTGTGTCGATACACCTCGTTGAGGATCTTCCTCTCTTCCGGTGACCCTGTACTCTGGCAAGCATGATGCTCTTCTCCAGGGACTGATCCCTCAGAACAACATGTCCGAAGTATGTAAGATGCAGTCTTACCATCCTTGCCTCTAAAGAGCACTCTGGCCGCACTTCTTCCAAGACAGATTTGTTTGTTCTTTTGGCAGTCCATGGTATATTCAATATTCGTTGCCAACACCATAATTCAAAGGCGTCCACTCTTCTTTGGTCTTCCTTATTCATTGTCCAGCATATACCAAAAGAACCCTCATGTTTGAGTCCATGTTTCAGTTCCCCAAGACCAGGAACTTTTTCTGTTACAATATCACTTCTAATCTAAATCTGACGATATAAAAGTAGTCCTTTTTATTTTCTCAACTCATCTATGTGAATCAGTATAATTAGCACTTTCTAAAGTAAGCACTTGAAACATAGAAGAAGTGTAAAAAGAGATTATGTGGGTGTAAAAAAAAAATGTATAAAAGTCCCTAATTAATTCAGATTCTTATTCTGTCTTTTCTGTTCTCTGGATAGAAAATGTCAGTGGGCCAGAACATTCTTCTTTTCAATGTGGATGTGGTTGACAGAGAATGAAGTGCTAGAGCCTATTCTTAGACTACACTTTAGACTGTCCCTATCCCAGAAACAGGAAAGATGTAGGGTTGGCTTTCAGGTGTGATACTAGAACCAGCGTTCCCCCTCCTGTCCCTCCCTTCTGCCCATCATTACACCCAAAATCTTACTGACCTATCTCTCTCAAAGTTGCTAGATCAGAATTGGAGAATTTCTCATTCACTCTCATTCACTAAATAGTTTTTCCTAAAGTACAGGCAAAAAATTTTGGGAAAACTGTTTACTCCTTCCAGCTATAACATTATATATTATGTAAGAATTTAAGTTTACCAATTTTTATTGAGTTCTGTTGAATAAAACAAAATGTGTCTTTGATTTATGTTACATTTAATAGAGAACATACTCAATATCTGAGTCTTGAAACTTGGTAATCTTTAAATTCTATTTTTCCAAAATGTTAACAATATAACTGGAGGAAAAATCTCATACATAGAATGATACATAGAAAAATACCACACATAGAATGATACATAACTTTTAATTTTCATTTAACATGTGATCATTTTT
Source organism: Loxodonta africana (assembly GCF_030014295.1). Taxonomy (NCBI): domain Eukaryota; kingdom Metazoa; phylum Chordata; class Mammalia; order Proboscidea; family Elephantidae; genus Loxodonta; species Loxodonta africana. Next base: position 71,127,665 of record NC_087356.1, read on the forward strand.
CATTATCACAAACAAAAAGTCATGAAAATTTATTGCAATGTATTTTCTTCTGTGTTCCTTCCACAATGTCTTATGGATGCTTAATTCATGGGTTAATGTAAAGGCTGAATTAGATAGAGTATTTTTACCTGTAAGAACACATAGCAAGAAAGCCATGTTTCTGGGTTCATGGAATTAGACAGTTTTCTAAAGAGAAAAGGGGTCAGAGTTTCCAGGATGGAACTCTTAGTAACTCCATTAATAATGGCTGTGTGATTGAACCACTTCCAGATCAATGCTCTGAACTTGTCCAATGAGCTATAGGAATAAGACAGATCTGAAATTTTTTGTTACTCATACAGAAGTCAATACTGCTTGCAAGTTATCAGGGAGAGAGGCTGAAGGAAATAAGGGCAGGTGGAAAAAAGAGATGCAGAAGTGGTACATTCTTGGTTGAGATCCACCTAGTGGATGCCACAGTTTTTTTGATAGGCTTACACATAAGCTGACTGTAAATTTCTTTTTATAATCCAAAATAATCTGAAAGCCATACCACTGGGAAGTGCTGTCTGAAGGTCAGAACCAGAGTAGATCTATCTCTCTGTGACTGTAAGATATTCTTGCTGACTTTGGAGCTAAATTTGGTGATCTGTCAGAGTAAACAAAACCCATCAGATTATGCTTTGACAGCACCCAAAAGATTGAGAATAGCAACAAATATGCAGTTACACTTCTCTTATCTAGAGACACTTTGTAGTAAATTAAGATTTCAGTATTACAATAACCGGAATATAAATCAAATGTCTTTAAGAAGGTGATATAAAAGACACGATGTCCATTTATTAAAGATTATTTACTTATCAGTCCACATTGGTCCTCTCTTACAGCTGTATCACCTTTTTTAATTAAAAAATAATTTTAAGACACATGAAATTGATCAGAATAAAAACTGCATGTTTAAAAGGGGAGGGAAGATATGAGAAAGCTGTTAAAGAAAGTTGATACTAAAAAGGAAGAAAAGAGGCCTACAAAAAACACAGTTAAAAAGAAAAAAAAAATCCTCGAATAGCATAGTCCCCTAGGACTCTGAACATTTGAAAGTATGAAAGCACACATACATACTCAAAATAACTCATGTACATAAAAATGATTGCCCTGAATCATTAAAAAGATCATTTAATTTTTTTCAGCATCTTCAAAACAAAAATGTCAGGTAATATTAAATGAAATTTTTAAATTTCTAGGTAATTCAGTGGATGAAATTAAGCAAGAAATAGCAAGATATTTACATAGGTGAAATTTAACTGAAAATGAAATATTACGCTAAATGAAAGTGAAACGGCACATATACTAAAACTGGAACCATACAGAGAAGATTATCATGGCCCTGAGCAAGCATGACAAGCAAATTCGTGAAGTGTTCCAGCGATTAAGATTTTGGCTACTAACCAAAAGGTCAGCAGCTCGAATCCACAGCTGCTCCTTGGAAACTCTATGGTGCAGCTCCACTCTGTCCTAAAGGGTCACTATGAATCGGCATCATCTTGACGGCAACAGGTTTGGTTTTTGGTTCTCTGCGTAGACAATATGTATCTCAGTGTGGAGAGAAAAACGCATTGTTTAGTTCATCTCCCAATTTTGCTCTCCTGTGGCTGGTGACCTAAAATGCTACTGCTTTTAAGGCTTTATAATGCAGCCAGAGTAAAAGGCAGAAAAGTGTCAACTCTGATCCTTGGGAAGAATAAATAGATATCTAAGGAAAATAGCTGGTTGCTTGCATCATCAGCTAACGAAAGGCATAAGAACACTGCCCATCAGATCCTTCACTGAGATACCCATGAAGCATCCAGTATTTAAATGGAAAAAAATATAGATGTGTGCCTAATTAAAATAAAAAGTTAATACTCTACAATTTTACTATTATTTAATAAATGGAGATACTCAAATCTAAGACAATTTCTCCTCTTGCAAACTCAATTTTATTAAGCATAGTGCTATCTGGAACAAGTATGATCTGTTATTTTCTTCCACTGGAAAGATAGCATTTAATAAAATTTGCCTTAACTAATCTGTTATAAAAACCTGTTGCTATCAAGTCGATTCCAACTCATAGTGACCCTATAGGACAAAGAACTGTCCCATAGGGTTTCCAAGGAGTACCTGGTAGATTCAAACTGCCCACCTTTTTGGTTAGCAGCTATAGCTCTTAACTGCTACACCACCAGGTTTCCCATAATCTATCACAGACTTTACAATATAGAGCTATATTTATTGGGAAATGCTTTTTTTTTTTTTTTCATTTCTATGATGTAACTTCATTCAGGAGGCAAGAATAAAATTGGTTGAACATCAGAATCCAAACACGATTAGGAATAGAGGTATCCCTTTGAACTCTGATAAAGCTGGTACTTTTGCAAAGAAAACTGAATTCATAAAGTTTGATCTTCTTGTTAGAGAATGAGGTTTAAATTTTCATGGGATTTTAATGCTGTGGGAAGGAGTTAGTTCTGTGTTTGTTACATTATGTAAAGCAAATGTCATGAAATACCTGTATGAATTTTGTCAGAACAAAATGTTTCCTAATTTCAAGTCTTTCCCCTATGATTATATCATGACATAGATGGAGAGGCATCATATTCATAGGCAGAAGACATGAGATAAAAGCACGACTCCACTACTTAGTGTAAAGCCTGTGTGATTATAAGTCATTCACCCTCTCTGAGTCTTTATTTCTTCATCCATAAAAAGACCAGTTGTGCAGATTAAAACATCCTTATGAAGCTTTGCAAACTGTAAACCACAATGCAACTATTAGTTATTATTTTTATTGTGTCTTACATTTATAACGTAGTTTCTGAGTTTACTTTGTCTGATTTATCCCAAAGCCCCCCCAAAGCAGCAGGCACCAAGGGGCATGAATGAGAAAGTTGATTCGTATCTGCATTGCTATCAGGAGAAACACACTGTTTGTTCCGGGATCTCGTAAAATAGAGCATTCTGTGTCAACTGGAAAATGAAAAAGCTTGAAAAGTAATCATTTAAGAAACACAGAAATTGAGATTTCTGGGGTTTGTATAGTCACTTGGGAATAATTATCAAGAATCTAATGCATATTAGAGACTATAAATACAGGGAATTATGATTTAAATTTAAGAAGGTGAAATAGTCTGTTAACAGCTACTACATTGGCAACTATGCTATGTTCCTGCTCTCCCTGAAACAGCTATTGCTGTGACCTTGTCAGACAAGCGTTGGGAGCAACACCTAGAGGAGGAGGTCATTCAATACCAAGCAGGTTGACCTACCCACCTCTAAAATATTCTCAATGACTTCTTAAACTCTGACAATAATGAAAAGCCCAGTCACAAATTAAGTTTGAAAATGTAGCACTGCACTGGCCAATAGTGACTTTGATTGGATACCATGTAACTAGCAAAAGCCATTTGCAAAAAGGAAAAGAAAATCTCACAGGTAAGCAGATGTAACAGATCAAGTAGGAATTAGATGTTGGGCTCTTCAGAACCTGTTTGGCTTGTTGTCGGTTCTGATAAGAAATACTAAAACTGAGATCAAGCGAATTGGAAATTAAATGAAGGAAATTGCCATTCGGTGTATGCACAGAATGCAAGTAAATATGTAAATGTAAAATATTTAGAGTTACCTCTTTTTAGGCAAAGTTTTTTAGAGCAGGTGCCAGTTCTGGAAACATTTCCTTTGGCAGTCATTTAAAAAATAAATAAATACAACCTCAATGTCTTCCTCTAATGAGGAGGTTAGATTTTGTTTTTCTAGCATAGCCTAGTGAAACGAGCTTACTCTCTGGAACAAGCCTGGCTGCTTACTAGTTGTGTAACCTTGAGCAATGTGACCTATGACTCATCTTCATCTTTAAAATATAGCTCATAGGATTTTTAAGCATAAAATGTGTTAATAGTGGTTAAAAACTGGTACATATCAAATGCTGTATAAGTCTTTGGTGTTACTGTTTTAGTATCTTGAAGGGTGAATGATTAATGACAGCATTTACATAGAGCTAACCCAAACATCACTCAGAGCTTCTATGACTTAGTGAGAAGGTGAGGTCAACTTACCTTAAGACAAAAACTGGGATCTTAACTTTATTTTGAAATGCTGAGATTGGGCTTAAATATATACGATGACAATTACCAAAGGACTACAAATTTCTAAAGATTTGGTCCCATGTGTATTACATAATTATGAAAAAGAAATTGGAGTGTACATGATCTCAGAAAGAACTTATCACCTAAAAGATTCATCCCTGTGAGGAAAAATAAAGTATACTACATCCTTATATAGCACTTTAGAATTTACAAACTGTTTTGCCAAACATTATTCTTTTGACTCTTCTAGACCACGGAAAAAGTTATCTCAAAATAAAGCTAAGGGACTTTAATACTTCCCTAGGTCACTCAGTCAATAATTGGCAGACCCACAATTTGAAATTATCTGGTTCCAAGTCATTTTGAACCTATCAGGAAATTAACTTCACATTAATTTTCTGGAACTGATGCATAAATTAGCAGCCTTATTTATTCTTCAAAAAGAGTTTCACTAGAAAATACCATTCAACTACAAAATGTTCTCTTTGTTCAGCTGTAGAAAACACTTTCATTTATTTTCCACAATAAAGCTTTACTACAGGCTATAATTGAGGCATTAGTAAAAAGTCACTAATTAAAGGAAGCTATAACCAAAAAAAATTTTTTTTTTTTTTATAACCATTGCCAAGTAGGAATGATTGTGGTGGTATATAAGGTTGAATAACCATTGCCAAATAGGAATGATTGTGGTGGTATATAAGGTTGAATAAACGTAGGGTTATCAAATCTCCTGTATCTAAAGCTAATGAAATTATTAAAAACCCAGGCTAAATTAAAATAGTAAAATTAATAGTACATGTATTAGTCTACCACTCTTTTGTCAGTTTGTCATACTTTGGTGGCTTTACTGTTGCTATGATATTGGATGCTATGTCACCAGTATTTCAAATATCAGCAGGGTCACCCATGGTGGCCAGGTTCCAGCAGAGCTTCCAGAATAAGACAAACTGGTAAGAAGGACCTGGTAATCTAGTTCTGAAAAATACAGTTCAGTTAAAACCATATGGATAGTAGCGGAGCATTGTCTAATATAGTGCCAGAAGATGAGCCCCTCAAGTTGGAGGGCATTCAAAACACTACTGGGGAGGGACTGCCTCCTCAAATAGTTGTGGTTGTTACATTTTACCTACTGAGTTCCAACTCAAAGTGACCTTATTTTTAACAGAAAAAAACACTGCCTGGTTCTAAGCCATTCTCAAAATTGTTGCTACTTGAGCCCATTGTTGCAGCCACTGTGTGAATCTATCTCATTGAGGGTCTTCCTGTCTTTGCTCACCCTCTACTTCACCAAGCATAATGTCCTTCTCAGGGGCTGGTCCCCGTTGCTAACAGCTCCAAAGTACGTGGGACAAAGTATTGTCATCCTCAATTTTAAGGAATCTTTTCTCTGTACTTCTTCCAAGAGAAATTTGTTTATTCTTCTGGCAGTACATGGCGTATTCAATATTCCTTGCCAACACGTAATTCAAATGCATCAATTCTTCAGTCTTCCTTATTCATTGTCCAGCTTTCACATGCCTATGAGGCATTGGAAGATACCACAGCTTGGCTCAGGCACACCTTAGTCCTCAAGGTGACATCTTTGTTTCTGAACACTTTAAAGAGGTCTTCTGCTGCTGCAAAAAACTTCAAAATAGTGTTGACCTTAATGATATGGATGGAATAAATCTTCCAGGATCATATTTGCTGAAGTAGCATGACTCAAAATGAGAAGAAAACCTGCAAACATCCATTAATAATTGGAATGTGGGCTGTATGATGCATGAACAAAGGAAAATTAGAAGTTGTCAAAAATGAAATGAAACTATTGAAGATCAATATACTAGGCAATGGTGAGCTGAAATGGATTGATATTGACATTTTAAATCAGACAACTATATAGCCTACTATGCCAGGAATGACAAAACGAAGAGGAATGTGTTCACATTCATGGTCAAAAAGAATATCTCATGATACCAAAAAAAAAAAAACCCAAAATATAATGCTGTCAATGATAGCATAATACCCATATGCCCACAAGAAAGACCAGTTAATATGGCTATTATTCAAATTTATGCACCAAACAACAATATCAAAGATAAAGAAATTAAAGATTTTTACCAACTTCTGCAGTCTAAGGTTGATCAAAAATGCAATCAAGATGCACTGATAATTACTAGTGATTGGAATGCAAAAGTTGGAAACAAAGAAGGATCAGTAGCTGGAAAATAAGGCCTTGGTGATATAAACATTGCTGGAGGTCATGATAGAATTTTGTCAGACTAACAAAAAAAAAATTTTTTTAACAGCTTATTTATTGCAAATATGTTTTTTTCAACAACATAATCAGTGACTATACATGTGGACTTTACCGAATGGAATATACAAGAATCAAATCAACTACATCTGTGGAAAGAGACAATGGAGAAACTCAATACCATTATCCAGCGTGTGAAACAGACCATCAACTACTCATATGCAAGTTCAAGTCGAAGTTGATAAAATTTTTAAAAAGTCTACTAGAGCCAAAGAACAACCTTGAATATATCTCACCTGTATTTAGAGACCATATCAAGAACGGAATTAACACATTGAACACAAATGACTGAAGACTAGACGAGCTGTGGGATGACATCAAGGACATCATACATGAAGAAAGCAAAAGGTCATTAAAAAGACATGAAAGAAAGAAAAGTCCAAAATGGATGTCAGAAGAGACTCTGATATTTGTTCTTGAATGTAGAGTAGCTAAAGTAACAAAAGAAATGTTGAATTAGAACAGCCGAAAAGAAGATTTTAAATGGCCGCTTGAGAAGACAAAGTAAAGTATTATAATGAAATGTTCAAAGACCTGGAGTCAGAAAACCGAAGGGGAAAAACAGGCTCAGCATTTCTCATGCTAAAACAAATGAAGGAAAAATTCAAGCCTCCAGTTGCAATATTGAAAGATTCTAAGGGCAAAAACTGAATGACACAGGAGACATCAAAAGAAGATGGAAGGAACACACATTCTCTGTGCCAAAAAGAATTGGTCAATGTTCAACCATTTCAGGAGGTAGAAGATGATCAAGAACCAATGGCACTGAAGGAAGAAGTCTAAGATGCACTGAAGGCATTGGCAAAAAAAAAAAAAAAAGGATCCAGGAATTGACAGAATGCTAACTGAGGTATTTCAACAAAGGAATGCCGCACGGGAAGCCCTTACTTGATTATGCAAGGAAATTTAGAAGATAGATACCTGGCCAAATGACTGGAAGACATCCATATATATGCCTATTCCAAAGAATGGTGATCCAACAGAATGTGGAAATTAACCAAAAAAAAAAATTTTTCTTATCAGTAATATCACATACAAGTAAAATTATGCAGAAGATAAGTAAATATAGTTGTAGAAGTACTTAGTGTGTTAATTTCAAAATGTCTTCTCAGAACAAAATAAATTTAAGATCATAATTTCCCTCTAACTGCTACTTTAGCTGTGTCATACAAATTTAGATATATTTGTTTTTATTTTCATTCAGTTCTGAATATTTCTTGTATTTTCATTTTGAATTAGTTTTGACCTGTGAAATATTTGGAAGTTTTTGTAAAATTTGAAATGTCTAAAGTGATCTTTTTATTTTTAATTTCTAATTTTACTTTAGTCAGGCAATGTGGTCTCCATGGTGTACTTTTTTCCTTTTGGACTCTATTTTTGTTGTTGAGAAATTTGCTGTTATTAACTATTTTTTTTCCTTTAATGTAGGCAAGAAATTTCTCTCTCTCTCTCCATCTGGGATATTAAAATCCCACTACAATATTTTAGGTTTTTGTTTAGGTTTATGTATTCTGTTAGTAAGAATCCTTTTTCTTTTCTTTTTTTTTTTTTCGATTCTAAACAATTCTCAGTCATTACATACTAGAATAGGGCCTCTCCCCAATTCTATTTCTGATTTCTGGAACTCCTTTGGACCACAGCCGACTTTTCTTTTATGCCATTTAGGTTCTCTTTCATATTGTCTATAATTATCTCTCTGGTGCATGTTACATAATTTTTTTAAGCCAAAGAATCCACCAATTCTGTCTTCAGCTATGTCTAATCTACCACCTTATCTGTCTATAAAGTTTTAAATTTCATTGATTACATATTTCATTTGTTTCTAATTCTATCTGCTCTATTTTCATAGTGTTTTGGTCACTTTAGGGTTTTATTTGCTCTCATTTTGGGAAACAAAGTATCACCTTTAACTCATAAATTTTGTGTTGAAGACACTAATACATCTTTAAAAAGATGTACATTATTATAAATACATACAGATCTGGTCACCAAGATCTTCTCTCCTTACAGGGGCCTACTCATACAGAATATGTGGCATAGAGGAGCACAAAAGAGTATATGATTCTTGAAGAGAGATTTCTTCTCTTCAAAGAAAAAAAAAAAGGAAGAGAAACATTATTCCCAATCATGTAGAAGATAGAAAGAGCCATGTGTATTGTCCTAATGTTTGTCTTTTCACATGGAAGAAAACTTTAAAAGTAGGGTGTAAGTATCTCCTCTATACTCCAGAATAGTGTTTTACAGATTAATGTTTTACTAACAGAAAATGTTCAGGTTGTAATGCTCCTATTTGTTGTGTATGTTTCTTCTCACTCGTGGTGCATTTTTTTTTTTTTTTCTGTTTAGTAATGGTTCATTTTTTCCTGAGAAAAAGTTCTGCAGCCTGAGTTATGATATGTATCCACATAGGACAGTTTTTCATTTTTTCCAGGCACCCCAGGATTATTACCAGGAATGAGGGAACAACAGAATTGCAATGAAGAGTGAAAGCATAAGCAAAGACACACTGGCAAGAGATACTGGGAATATTAGGGAAACAAAGGTTGTCGGGGACTAGAAGTAAATACCAGGACAAAATGCTATAGAATTTGATAGAGGCCAAATAATGAAAGGTAGTCCTCATCACAACATTTTATTTCAATATGTAAGGGGGAAGGGAAGGGGAGAGCTTACACTCGGGAGGAGGAAGAGACAGGAGGTGGTGACATTCCTCAGTAAGGTGGTCCCTACGTGGTGGTTAAACGTTAAGCCCAGGAAATAGTCTCTATAGGGGTGCCTAACTTGATAAGGTCCCTAACTTGATAGAGTCCCTGACTTGGCTGTTAAATGTTAACAGAGAGAGGTAAGAGAAAGAGGGCATAAAACCCTAAGAAAATGACTATCGGGGCTCTCAGACTCTCCCTCTGAGCAGTCCGCTTGACGCTCTCTGGCCGAGTATACTTTCGCTATTAACCTCTGCTAACTAATAAAACCCTTTGCTTGCTGGACACTCTTTGTCTCAGTGTTTGAATTCTTTCCTACACCAAAGACAAGAACCAAGGCTATTCTCTCCAGTAACAGATACACATACATATTAACTACCATTTTAATTTTTTTCCATGTTACCTTAGACTGCCAACTTAATGGTACTGTAAATCACTACATGGTGCATTAATTGAATTGCCTTTGAACAAGTGACATAGATTTAGTAAAATCAATACAAATGTCAACATCTTGGATGATGAACCTAGAAGTATTGGGATTTCTGGGACAGGATTTCAAAATAATTTTTTTTTCTCCTTAATGGAATAGAGCATGTCTTTTGAAGCAAGCAGTTTACCTTTACCCAAGAGTGATTTCTCCTAGAAATTGCTACCAGTTTGAAGAGGATAAAACATCATTGTTGTTCTACTGCTCTTTTAATGTCTTTCTGCTTTGTCATTTTTTCTCAGTAAAGTTCCTTGCTCTCTATTTCTCTTCACAATTTCTCTTGGGAGTGAGAAGTGCAATGTGTTTAATTTGTGTTAATATTTGAAAATTTACTTTTTATTTCAAACCAAATATATTACATTGCCAAAGCTAAATAGCCAATTGTTTGTGGTCATAAACTAACCCAAACTTTCACATGTTCTATTTGTGCCTTTAGATACAAAACTACAGCAACTTGAAAACAGTGTCCAATGAGATCATGTTCTCAAGTCACAAAAAAGAAAATATATACTTCATGATTTATGTTAACTCCCTGGAAATTAAAAAAAAAAAAAAAAATCCTGCAAATTAAAAAAAAAAAAAATGTAGGTACTTTCACGATACTATATTTCCAAAGAGAAAACAAATAGAATTCATTCCCTGGAAAACGCAAAGTACGTATTACAACATGTTTTACACTACAACGTTAAGAGCGTCCACTATTGAATGAATGTAAAGCACAAACCCTGTCGAACCCCAGGAATACAAAGATACAAAGACAGAAACAATGCCCTCCAACAGCTCATGATCCATTAGCAGACAAATGATTCTTATTTAAGATGGCCTGAGTCAAGTGGTATAATATATAAAACAAAACATTCTTAGAAATATATACGGGAAGACAAGAGAAGGAACTGGAGCTCTGCCTGGTCAGTTAAACCCTGGAGGGTAAACTCTGTTACCAACAAGTAATTACCATCAGTCATTCTCCTCTAAGAGTGGATCTATGGAGATGAAGACGAAAGCCAAATTAGAGAAAAACTGAGCTTTTCTGAGCCACTCTCACTTATGAAATAGCACACACTTTGGCATTCTATAGCCCCTTAGGACTATTCTTTTAGACCCCAGGGTGTCCAGCAATGTATTCTGACTTACAAGGAACTCCACAGAGTCAGAGAGTTGCTCCAAGGGCCTGAGAAGAGATGGCTGGCACGGCTGGAGCCTACAAGTGTGAGGAAGACTTGAAGTACATGATAATATGAGAGAACACTTTTAATAGACTGGATATTTTGGTATAGATATCTATTTCATGATGCTAAAATATTAAACGCTCAGCTTTATTTTTTTTAACCATTTCTTGTATCACATGTTACTGAACTGCATCTGATCCCTGGGCTTGCTTTGTACAGAGATAGATGGGTGGAGATAAGAGGTGAGGTGATTCTCAGAATGAATATGGGTCAGCATTATATGAAGTGCGTGGGTAAAATGAGGAAAGAAGGAAGGTTCAAGATATTTTGTTGATTTTTTTTAATTTTATATTCATTAGGGATATGAGTCTGTAGTTTTCTTGCGGTGGTTCTGTCTAGCTTTTGTATCAGGGTAATGTGCACCTCATAGAATGAGTTACTTCCTCTTCTATTTTTCAGAAAAGCATAAGTAGGATTGGAGTGACTTCTATAAATGTTTTTTAAAATTCTCCAGTGAAGCCATCTGCTCCAGTCTTTTCTTTGTTGGGAGGATTTTGATTATTGATTCCGTTCCCTCACTTGTTACAGTTCTATTGAGATCCACTATTTCTTCTTGAATCAATGTAAGGAGTTTTTGTGTTTCATGGAATTTAACCATTTCCTCTAAATTATCTAATTTGTTGGAGTATAATTTTTCATATTACAGGTAGTCCCCACCTTAAAATGAAATTTTTTCCAATGATTCCACTGTAAGTCAGTTCTGACACACATACATATCATTTTTTAAAAATGTCTTTTATTATTATCTTTGAATTATTGCTTTTTGTTTTCAGTATCTATCATGGATTGAATTGTGGTGCCCCAAAATATCTGTCAACTTGGCTAGGTCATTATTCCCAGTATTGTGTAATTGCCTACCATTTCGTCATCTGATGTGATTTTCCTATGTGTTATAAATCCTATCACTATGACGAAATGAGACATATTAGTCTCATTACTAATATTACATATTAGTCTCATTATATTGATGAGATCTACAAGATAGATGGTGTCTTAAGCCAATCTCTTTTGAGATATAAAATAAAGAATCAAGGAGAGAGACACGGGGACCTCATAGTACCAATAAAGCAGTGCCAGGAGCAGAGTGAGCCCTTAGGACCTGAGGTTCCTGTGCTAGATGCTCCCAGACCAAGGGAAAGCTGATGCATCATAAAGACCTTATGCTGACCGTAAATGGACTAAATGCACCAACAAAGAGACAGAGTGGAGCAGAATGGATAAAAAACACGATCCATCTATATCCTGCCTACAAGTGACACACCTTAGATTTTAAGACACAGACTAAAACTCAAAGGATGGAAAAAATATATCAAGCCAAAATAAATAAATAAAGAGCAGGGAAGACAATATTAATTTCTGACAAAATAGACTTTAAAGTTAAATCTACCACAAAGGATAAGGAAGGACACTGTATAATGATTAAAGGGTCTGTACACCACAAGGACATAACTATAGTAAATATTTACACATCAAACAACAAGGCTCCAAAATATATAAAACAAACTGTAACAGCCTTGAAGAGAGAAATAGACAACTCCACAATAATAGTAGGAGACTTCAACACACCACTCTCAGTGGAGGACAGGACATTCAGAAAGAAGCTCAAAAAAGACAGAAGATCTGAATGCCACAATCAACCAACTTGACCTCATAGGCATATATAGACCACTCCACCCAACAGCAGCCAAATGTACTTTATTTTCCAAGACACATGAAGCATTCTTCATAATAGACCATATATTAGGCCATAAAGCCAGCCTTAAAAGAATTCAAAGCATCAAAATATTACAAGGCATCTTTTCTGACCATAAAGCCATGGAAGTAGAAATCAACAACAGAAAAAACACTGGGAAAAAAAAAAAAAAACACACACACACATGGAAACTGAAAAACGGCTTGCTCAAAAACTACTGGGTTATAGAAGAAATTAAGGACAGGAGAAAAGAGTTCACAAAATCAAATGAAAATGAAAACACATCTTACCAAAAGCAGTGCTCAGATGTCAATTTACAGCAATAAATGCACACGTCCAAAAGGAACAAAGGTCCCAAATCAAAACATTAACCCTACAACTCCAAAAAATGGAAAAAGAGATGAAGAGTAGTCCTCAAGTGCCAGAAGGAACAAGAAAATGAAAATCAGAGCAGATTTAAATGAAATAGAGAACAGAAAACCAATTGAAAGAGGTAACAAAACCAAAAGCTGATTCTTGGAAAAGATCAACAAAATCAATAAACCACTGGCCAAACTGACAGAAGAAAAACAGGAAATGAAGCAAATAACCCAAATAAGAAATGAGATGGGCGATATCACAACAGACCCAGCTGAAATTAAAAGAATCATAACAGAATATGATGAAAAACTATACTCTAAAAAATTTGAAAACCTAGAGGAAATGAACAAATTCCTAGAAACACACTACCTACTTAACTAATACCAACAGAGGTTGAACAACTAAATAAACCTATAACAAAAGAAGAGATTGAAAAGGTACTTAAAAAATCCACCCCCCCCAAAAAAAAAGCCCTGGCCCTGATGGTTTCACAAGAGAATTCTACAAAACTTTCAGAGGAGAGTTAACACCACTACTACTAAAGATATTTCATATCATAGAAAAGGAAGGAATACTCCAAAACTCATTCTAGGAATCTAGCATAACCCTGATACCAAAACCATGTAAAAACACCACAAAAAAAGAGAATTACAGACCAATATGCATCAAAAACATAGACACAAAAATTCTCAACAAAACTTTAGCCCATAGATTTCAACAACATATCAAAAAAAATAATTCAACATGACCAAGTAGAATTCATATCAGGTATGCAGGGATGGTTCGACATTAGAAAAGCAATCAATGTAGTCAGTCATATAAAGGAAGCAAAGACAAGAACCACAGGAAATTATCAATTGATGCAGAAAAGGCATTTGACAAAGTCCAATGCCCTTTTGTGACAAGAACTCTCAGCAAAATAGAAATAGAATGAAAATTCCTCAACATGATAAAGGGCATTTATACAAAGCCAACAGCCAACATCATCCTAAATGAAGAGAGTCTGAAAGCATTCCCCTTGAGAATGGGTACCACAAAAGAATGCCCTTTATTGCCGCTCTTATTCAACATTATGCTGGAGGTCCTAGCCAAACCAATTAGGCTAGAAAAAGAAATAGAGGGCATCCAAAATGGTAAGGGAGAAGTATGACTTTATACACAGAAAGCCCTCAAGAATCTACAAGAAAACTACTGCAACTAATAGTAAACTTCCGCAAAGTATCAAGATACAAGATAAACACACAAAAATCAGTTGGATTCCTCTACAACAACAATAAGGATGTCGAAGAGGAAATCACCAAATCAATTCCATTTACAATAGACCCAAGAAGATAAAATACTTAGGAATAAATCTAACCAGAGATGTAAAAGACCTGTGCAAAGAAAACTACAAGACACTAGTGCAAGAAACCAAAAGAGACTTACATAAGTGGGAAAATATACCTTGCTTATAGATAGGAAAACTCAACACTGTGAAAATGTCTATTCTACCCAAAGTGATCTACAGATACAATGCAATCCCAATCCAAATTCCAATGGCGTTTTTTAATGATGGAGAAACAAATCACCAACTTCATATGGAAAGAGAAGAGTCCCTAAATAAGTAAAGCATTACTGAAGAAGAACAAAGTGGAATGCGTCACTCTACCTGATTTTAGAACCTATTATACTGCCTCAGTAATCAAAACAACCTGGTACTGGTACAACAACAGATACATAGGCCAATGGAACAGAATTGAGAATCCAGACATAAATTCATCCACCTATGAGCAGCTGATATTTGACAAAGGCCCAAAATCCATTAACTGGGGAAAGGGTAGTCTCTTTAACAAATGATGCTGGTATAACTGAATATCCATCTGCAAAAAAAGGAAACAAGACCCATACCTCACACCATGCACAAAAACTAACTCGAAATGGATCAAAGACCTAAATATAAAATCTAAAACAATAAAGATCATGGAAGAAAAAATAGGGACAACTATAGGAGGCCTAATACACGACATAAGTGGAATATAAAACATTACCGACAATGCAGAAACATGAGAAAAGAAACTAGAAAACTGGGAGCTCCTAAAAACCAAACACTTATGCTCATCCAAAGACTTCACAAAAAGAGTAAAAAGACAACCTACAGACTGGGAAAAACAATTTGGCTATGAGAAATCCAATCAGCAGCTAATCTCTAAAATCTACAAGATATTGCAAATCCTCAACAACAAAAAGACAACCCAATTAAAAAATGGGCAAAGGGTATGAACAGGCACTTCACCAAAGAAGACATTCAGGTGGCTAACTGATACATGAGGAAATGCTCACAATCATTAGCCATTAGAGAAATGCAAATCAAAACTACAATGAGATACCATCTCACCCCAACAAGGCTAACATTAATCCAAAAATCACAAAATTATAAATGTTGGAGAGGTTGTGGAGAGACTGGAATACTTATACACTGCTGGTAGGAGTGTAAAGTGGTATAACCACTTTGGAGCCGATTTTGTGCTTCCTTAAAAATCTAGAAATAGAACTACCATATGATCTAGCAATCCCATTCCTTGGAATATATCATATAGAAATAAGAGCCCTCGCAAGAACAGATACGTGCACACCTATGTTAATTGCAGCACTGTTCACAATAGCAAAAATGGTAACAACCTAGCTGCCCATGGACAAATTAATGGATGAGCAAGTTACGATACATACACACAATGGATACTATGCAACGATAAAGAATAATGATGAATCTGTAAAAGATCTCACAACATAGATGAATCTGGAAGGCAATACGCTGAGTGAAATAAATCTGTCACAAAAGGACAAATATTGTATGAGACCACTATTATAATAACTCAAGAAAAAAATTAAACACACAAGAACACATTCTTTGATGTTTACAAGGGTAGAGAGGAAGAGAGAGGGGTATTCACTAACTAGATAGTCGGCAAGTATTATCTTAGGTGAAGGGAAGGACATCACACAATACAGGGGATGTCAGCACAACTGAACTAATGCAAAATCTAAGACATTGGCTGAATACAACCAAACACTTTGAGGGACAGAGTAGCAGGGGTGGATCTGGGGACCATGGTTTCAGAGGACACCTAGGTCAATTGGCATAACAAAGTATTTTAAGAAAACATTCTGCATTCCACTTTGGTGAGTGGCATCTGGGGTCTTAAAAGCTAGCAAGCAGCCATCTAAGATACATCAGTTGGTCCCAACGCAGCTGGAGCAAAGGAGAATGAAGAATATATCAAAGACACAAGGAAAATACAAGCCCAAGAGACAGAAAAGGCCATACAAGCCAGAGACAACACCAGCCTGAGACTAGAAGAAGTAGATGGTGTCCAGCTACCACCAATGACCACCCTGACAAGGGACACAACAGAGAGTCCGGAGGAAGCTGGAGAAAAGTGGAGTACAGAACTCAAATCCTAGTAAAAAGGCCAGACTTAATGGTCTGACTGAGACTGGAGGAACCCCAGAAGACATGGCTCCGGGACTCTCTGTTAGCCCAAAACTAAAACCATTCCCAAGCCAAGTCTTCAAAGATTAGACTGGACTTTTAAGACATAAAATGATAGTTGTGAAGAGTATGCTTTTTAGCTCAAGTAGATTAAAAAGAAATATATATATGAGATTAAATGTGCAGCTCCTGTCCAGAGGTGAGATGAGAAGGCAGAGAGGGACAAGAGCTGGTTGAATCCACACGGGAAATACGGGATGAAAGGAGGAGTGTGCTGTCTGTCACATTATAGCGTGAGCAACTAGGGTCACATAAATAACAATGTATGTATAAATTTTTGAATGAGAAACTGACTTGAACTGTAAACTTTCACTTAAAGCACAATTTAAAAACAGAAAAAAAATAATCTCTTGCCTTTATTTATTTGGGCTGTAAGAACTGTTTTTGCAGTAAGGAAGAATGCACTCTACTATGTTTTGAAAAGTTTCATGAAAAAGGTTAAGAAGAAGGAGACTAGAATAAAATATATGTTCAGTCCTTGCCAAGAGCCTTCATGTTTTACCTCATGTTTTGTAAATTTTCAAGAAATCAAAAAAAAATTAAAAACTTAATTTTGTCATTGACTCTCATTGGCAGGATTTATGTCTTTCAGAGTCCTCTGGAACACATATAATCCCAGATAATGGGTATCAAAATCCATAACTCATAACACAAATTCTGAACAGGTCCATTGATCAGCACATCTTCATTAGTGAAAACATAAAATATCAACAAAAAATCCAAAGGAGAAAATAAAATTGGTCTTGAAAGGGTTATTAAAAGCTATAATTTCCCTCTTTGTAAATGTATTTAAATGCCTTCGCAAATAGTGATTATATTCTATATACTGTATGGTTTATGAGAAAAATTAGATGAGCAAAAGTAGAATAAAACTTAAGTAAAAAAATGATCTGGAGTATATAATAATATTTTTTGTTGTTTAAATACTCCCTTATTAAATAGGCAACATTGTTTACTTGTTTAATATTGTCTATTTGTTGGTTTCATGACAAATTCTCTGTCATTCAAACAATAATAAAAATTAAGTATAAGAAAGGGATTTATACAGCAATTGGTTTGTATAAAATGGCCACTAACAGATATAGAAACCAAGTCAGGTGATGAAAGCTCATTCTTTTTCAAAGCATCAATTACCTTGGAAATGCATGAGCAAAGGCATAAGTTTTTTTCTCTTATACATCTGGAAATCCTTGTTTCTTTGATCATTTTTGATATTTAATAAGGAAGGTTACTGGGGAGATTTATATGAAAGATATATTACTGATATCTCAGACTATGTCCTTTATGTTTCTTAAAGAATATCTAGTCTACTCAAGTAGTCCTGATAAACCCCAGTCCTGATAGGACAGTGTTTAAGAGCTCAGTTGCTAACCAAAGGTTGAACAGTTCAAATCCACCAGCCACTCCTGGAAACACTATTGCAGCAGTTCTACTCTGTCCTATAGGGTCACTATGAGTCAGAACCTACTCTACGGCAACTTGTTTGGTTTTTTGGATTTTTAGTCTTCTCAGGAGAAAGAAGAGCCTAACCTTCTCCAAGAAGGTAAAGTTCGAAACCATTCTGCCTTGGAGCCTCAAGGCCAAAGTGTGCAAGCATTCAACTAACTCTAAGAGACTATGACAACATTTCAAATGCAAACTTCTCTTTTTGGAGAAAAAACAGGAGCTTATAAACTTCGATAAGAACAATAAGAACCCTCATTGCCCTGTATAACTCCACCAAATGAATTAAGGAATATATGCAAGGGGGAGGTGGATCTTCCTTAGATCATCACTAATACTGCAAAAATGTTTACTCAAAGTTGCGGGTGAGTAATTATTAATTGATCTTAATTACAGTACAAAGAGTTAAAAATATAGAGCAAGAGTTACCATGCTCAGCTTTTGGAGTACACACAGAGATGAAGGCTGAGACCTCTGCTGTCTGAAGTGGGTGAGAACACCTTCAGCAAAATGCTACCCATCTGTTTATGATAATCCTACAATCACCCAAGAAGGGAGCTATTTCCCACTTCTGCATAAATTTTTCTTGTTCCAAGGATTAGACCAAAATTTTAATTCTAAACATTGACAATGGCAATATTCTGGGAGAACTGTTATTCTGGGTGCAAATGTAACTCAATAATCACTTTATTTCTTCTCAGGGGATTTTCACCTCTGAGAGTCTCCTCTGGACTTGTGGTCCTGGGAGAATACTATATTCTTGCATCTCTGTGGAGTATAAAGGTCTACAAACAACAAGTCAATGTATTCCCTTGCTTATAAGAGGGTTCTGAGGAACTGGAGGTGGAAAAGAATCTTATTATTGCTCACTCAAAGTAGAATCAGAAACTTGTTAAATCTTAGAGCTGTAACAGAAATTAGAAATCCGCCTTCCAGCACCACCATTTTATAGCAGGGGAAAGGTGAAATGGCTTTCCAAATGTCACACAATGAATTAGTGGCATGGCTGGAGCAGGAACACAGCTTTAGAAACTATAAGAGACTGTATTTCATCTTCATTTTCAGTAGTTGCAGTTTGATTTCTTAATCGTTGGTGTTAATAATATCATGCTGTAACTGAGATCAGCAAGGTTCTGGACAGGTAATGTTTCCCACGAAACTATGTGAATTTATCCCACACTACAGGAGAGAACACTTGAATTTAGTAACTTAGTAGGAACAATAACTCTTCACGTATATATATAATGGAGCACTAACACATTTGAATAAAAAAAATCTCCAGGATTAAGTTGAGAATCTTCTTAATTTAGAGCATCATGGTCCCTGTACTTCCTTTTGACACTTAAGAATCCTGACTATAAAATATTCCTACCCTTACCAGTTTCTTCTTGAGGAATGCTCCGTATTCCATGGGCAACAAAAACCCAGTGTACGCAAAAAGCTCAACACTAAACCTGAAATTACTTTCATAAGACTTAATAAAACCTTGAGTTCCCAGCACCAAGGGCTCCAGCACTCTAAGATGTGGTCCCAGTTCAATCCATAATTACTGCATTCATCTTTGCTGTAGATGCAAATAAAATTCTCAGAGGGTTAAACAATTACTGGCATTTTTCTCCTATTGAGAAACTATCTTATAGTTTTAAGGATCACATTGTATTTATCTTTGTTTCTCTACAATTTAGTAAGGTCTTTGGCTAAAAATAACACAGTCCTGACATGAAATATGCAATTTACCATCCTATTATTGACCACCCTTAAATTCTGTTAAGGAGCCCTGTGTTGCAATGATTAAGTGCTCAAACTGCCAACTGAAAAGTTAATGGGTCAAAGCCACCCAGTGGTTCCAAGGGAGAAAGACCTGGAGATCTTCTCCTGTAAAGATTATAACTTTGGAAATTCTATGGGATAGTTCTACTCCTTCCTGTAGGGTCATTGTGAGACAGAACTGACTTGAAGGCACACAACAACAGCAAACTCTTTTGATTTGATTAGATTATTTTTTTCTTTTCTGTCACAAGACTAATAAAATGATTACTAATCATGGGCAAATAACTTCCTTACTTTATGTGATTTTTTCTTTTTCCTCGTTTCACATCCCCTGTTTCCTGAAGGAAATCACCAAGCAAAATGATTCCACAATGACTGAATTTGTTCTTGAGGGATTGACAGACAAACCAGAACTGCAGCTGTCCTCTTCCTCCTGTTCCTAGGGATCTATGGGGTCACTGTAGTGGGAAATTTGGGTATGATCCTCCTCATCACTTTCAATTCCAAGCTCCCATGTACTTTTTTCTCTGTAAGTTGTCATCCCTAGATCTTTTTTTGGAAACCTTGGTGGCTTAGTGGTTAAGTGCTACGGCCGCTAACCAAGAGTCGGCAGTTCAAATCCACCAGGTGCTCCTTGGAAACTCTATCGGGCAGTTCTACTCTGTCCTATAGGGTTGCTATGAGTCGAAATTGACTTGAGAGCAGTGGGGTGAGGTGGGGTAGATCTTTTTTACTCCTCAGTTGTTACCCCTAAAGTCCTGGGAAGCTTTGTATTTGAGAAAAATGTTATTTCTTACCCTGGATGTATGACTCAGCTTTTTTTCTTTTGTGTTTTTGCTACTGCTGAGTGCTACATGCTAACTACCATGGCTTATGATAGATATATTGCTATCTCTACCCCACTGCTTTACAGGTCACCATGTCCCAAAAGGTCTGCAATGTACTGGCGACTGGGGTCTATATCATAGCATCTTCGGGAGCTATGGCCCACACTGTCTTCATGACCAGGCTTTCCTTCCGTGAGAACAATGTCATCCACCTCTACTTCTGTGACATAATTCCTCTCCTGAAGCTCTCATGCTCCAGAACTTACATCAATGAACTTCTAGTGATACTTATAGGTGGATTCAATGTGTTAGCAACAACTGTGCCCATCATCATCTCTTATGGCTTTATGCTCTCCAACATCCTTCGAATACCCTCAGCTGAGGGCAGGTTGAAAACCTTTGTTACCTGTGGCTCTCATCTTACAGCTGTTGGGTTTTTTTATGGATCCATGATATTCATATGTTTTAAGCCAGCATTCAAAAACATGGCCCAGGAGAAGGTGCCTCTGTGTTCTACACCTCAGTGATTCCTATGCTGAATGCTTTGATCTACAGACTTAAGGAAAAGGATGTAAAAAATGTGCTGAGCAAAGTCATGGTTATGAGGTATGGACCACTCCAGGTTAGTATTCAGGACCACTAAAAGTCATGGTAATAGTCTGCTTCTTTCTTTTTCTTAAAACTAGTTTGTCTTTCTGTTTCTTATAATTAACTTCCCATTATTAATCCTTTCACTAAGGCTGTCAGATGTTGCCCTTTTATTGGAGTCTGCACACACAAACAGGGACACACACATACATCTAACTCTGAGAAAACTATCCATGGTAAGCCCTTGATAAAACTCAGGCATGTTTATTTTGAAAAATTCTTCCCAGGTGAATCTGCATGGTACTACATCATTTCCAAATGGGAAAAACTTGAATAGAATATTTTTCCTTTGTTTGTTGTAAATTAGCAGTTATTCCCTTCTGTCTTTCATAACTAGCTAGATAATACTCAGGGAAACTAGTACCAGGCTTGGCTGTGACAGAAAATAATAATCTTAAACCTTGATCAGGAACTTTATTTAAAAAATAATGTAGACCAGTCCCTGTCGTGGCCATGATGAGAGTTCTGTACAGAGCTGCTGGTCATGTAGCAGCAGGTAGGATGACACTGGTTTATAGGTTATGCCTGTTGCCCGTGGTTCTGTCTGGAGTAATCAGTAGCTCAATGTACAATGAATGTACAAGGCACAAACTCAACAAGTTGTGATGGGGTTCTGGTGCTCAGTAAGACTGTAGAGGCCCCACCCAAGTTAGAAAAAAAGGCAACTGCCACTTAATTCCATGGATTTTTTTTAAGTGTCTGAAGTATTAAGAAAGGTATCAGAGACCCCTCTGCAAAGCTCTGCCTCTCCTGCTCCACAGTACGACTCACTGGACCTGGTATTGTTAACATGGCATACTCAGATCCAAGATAGATCCCTAAGGGGTCCAGGGATTGAACTCAACGGGTCTGTGAATGCCGTGGAGGAAATCACATCATTGTTTTCATGGAACCAGAGCTGTTTGGATTTGTCTACCTCAGCTACATAGAGAAAGCCTGTCATGAAGAAAATGACAAACTCAGTCAGACAACTGTGAACTCAGGGTACGCTGCAAAAAGCCAGGGGCCTCCATGGAGACTGTTAAAGGGGCTGTTGACTTCTGCAGCCACAGAGCAGACCATGCTAAAAATCAGACCCAAGATCTGATGGTCAGAGGGGCCAGCTTACAAAGACACTAAATTTATAGCCATGGTATAGCTCTTCCAGGGTCTGGAGGGAAGAGGAGAGCCCTGTGATCTGGGGGATTGAGTGGGTGCACTTGAAAATCTTGAACCTGTCAACAAGTAAGAATGTGTGTGTACTCTGTTAAAAAGAAGACTCAAGACAGTTCAAACTGGAGACATGTCTGATCTCACAAAGTGAATCCAATACTCCAAGATGGCAGAGTTACAGAGGTATTTTTATAAGGTAAAATACAACATTCAGCTTGGAAGTTACAAGATTAGAGCACCAACTTGAGTAATAGGTAACAGGACAATATGCACTTGTGGTCATAAGTGGATCTGAGTGGCACAGAGTGAGCATCCTACCTTAAGCATCTGTCTCTTTGCTAAGAGATGTCCCTGATCAGAGGGGTATTTGTAGTGTTTAAGGGAGCTCAGGGCTGATCAAAGAAAGAGATATGACCATGAAATAGCAGTGTTGCACAACAAGCTATTTATTAGGGCCTACGTGTGGATCCTGGTGGTGCATTGAAGCCCCTAGTGGTGCAGTGGTTAAGAATTTGGCACCTAACCAAGAAGAGGTCAGCAGTGTGAATCTACCAGCCACTCCTTAGAAACCCTAGGGGATAGTTCTATTCTGTCCTATGGGGTTGCTATGAGTAGGAATCATCTCACGACAAAAGTTTTGTTTTTTTATGTGTTGATCAGAGCCACTGAGTGGTGCAGCCAGTTAAGCACTCAAATACTAACTAAAAGGTTGGCAGTTCAAACCCACCCAGAGGCACCTTGGAAGACAGGCCTAGTGGTCTGCTTCCAAAAGGTCACAGCCTTGAAAACCCTATGGAGACATTCTACTCTGTACACATACGGTTGCCATGACTCAGAATTGACTGGATGGCAGCCAACTAACAACAACAGTGGTGACACGTATTGACCTCCACTAGACTGTCAGTTTGTCGAACTATGGTAGCTTTTTTCTGTGTGGCTGTGATGCTGGAAGCTATGCCACCAGTATTTTAAAAACCAACAGAACCACCAGAGATGGACCTGGGTCGCCCATGGTGGGCTTAAATACACCATGGACTACCAGAAGAATGCCTTAGAAGAGAGGAAGGTGAGACTTCTACTTGCTTACTTCAAACACATCATCGGGAAAGACCAATCACTAAAAAAGGACACAATGGTTGGTAGAGAGTCAATGAAAAGTGTTGGCATAGTGATGGATTGACACAATAGCCTAACAATGGACTCAGATAAAGCAATGATCATGCAGGAGATGGTACAAGACTGGGCAAAGTTCCATTCTGTTATACACAAGGTCACTGGAGTTGGCATGGATTAGAAGGCAGCTAACAACAACAATTGTAACGAATGAACTACCCACCTGTAAGGTGTTAATAAGGGAAACTGGATATGATAAGATGTATCGGAACTCCACTATCATTGCAATTTTTCTGAAAATCTAGAAGTTTCTAAAAGTAAAGTTCATTACAAAATATATATATATATATATGGCTAATTTGAGGCCATCTGGATGAGTCACTATGAGTTGAAATTGACTGGACAGCATCGGGTTTTGGTTTGATAGGCCTTGCTTTGGGTTTTTTCCTGCCATTTAAAAATATAATTCCCATATTAATGAACCTTCACAAATATTAATGAAAAAATCATTGATAGTGTAATCTAGCACAAGGTAAACCAGTGAAGCTATTTTCCGAAATAGGTCCTTGTCCTTTTAATGAAACTCATAGGCGAGAGAAGACTTTGCCACTCAAAAGTTCAACTTCATAAATGATAGATTTATATTGGCAATCTCAGTGTTCTGAGATTGTGGGCATGTTCTTAGGTGACAGGCCTGAATAAATCTGTTCTGCACACCACTTTCTCCTGTTCCATTTCCACTGTTATTCTCCAAGATCATCCATTTTCAGTACAGGTCAGATAGATTAATTGAATGGGGGGATCCAGTGAGAATCATCAGCATGCCTGCATCCTTCAATCTCTTGACAGTGGCACTAATGTCTGCAATAACACCAGGAATATGGTATTGCTATTGATGCACTATATTCCTAGATAGAAGCAGTTCTAGTGGCATCCACCTGGCATTTCCTACCATGATAGTCCTCACTCCACAGGTCAGGGAACCAACATAGGAATTCTGCAGTTGTTGAGTATGTGTACTCCAATTCAGCATTTTGGAACTAGGGAAATAGTCACAACGGTCCAGAACCACTGAACCTACTGTGAGATGGACTTGAGCTAAAATTCCATTGACCACTTGACCTTCATAAGCCCCTACTCTGACTAATGGACCACAGTGACATTTGGGTCTCTCAGAATTATTATCAGTTCAGACACAGTGTTCGGTAATTTCCAAAAAGTCTAATTGTTTCACTTTCCCCAATACACAGTCACCCTGGCACAAGGTAGTAGGTCCCTTTGTAGAGGGTTCTGTGAGAAATTACAGTATACATTTTTGGCAATTTAATGGGGTCCTGCCTCAAGGATACCCAGCCTCTCCTTTATGTAAGGGGTTGTTGGCCTGTAAAGTGGCTCAAGTCTGGGAATTGATTGAGGAATCATGACCTTCTATTTTGGCGATGCAAATTAGACTTGTGTTCACCTGACCTAGAACTCTTCTATTTATACAGATCAGGTAAGAGTTTAGTAGACTCCGTCACTTCTCAGAACACCACAAACAACCAGCCAACACTGTATCTCTGTGGGTCACATTATTCTGATTACTGATTTGACTCTGCTGCTCATTATCGTACCCGCACCCACCTTGTCTTTGGTGATTATGTGCTGATACTTGGTCCCTACCACCTGGAATCTGATTATTTTCACTACATTTAAGTTTCTAATTCAGTGGCAACCTTTCCTACTGTAACATCTGACCTACAGAGAAGTGTGACCACAGAGGTCTTCAAGATGCAGAGACTACCCTTAGAATTTATTTGTTACAACTGTGGTAAAAAAAAAAAAAATTTTTTTTTTTTTAAAGCAGGTCTTATATGGTAAATTCTCTTTAACTTTTCAGTATCCCTAAGCATGTAGTTTCTTCTATAGTAAATCAAGGCTGTTCTAGAATTTCAGCTTCATTTAGTGTAGGCCACTATTTGGTCCATATTTCAGCCAGTCAACCAAAAAAACTGTCAGATACTTTTTCTAACCCCTTGAACTGAAACATTAAGCAGAATCTCTGCTTAAAGGGCCCATATCAATAAAAGTGCCCTGATTCAACTTTGTGTTACTCCCACCATCATTCCACATCTTTAATATCAGTTCTCACATATATCCCCAGAATTTCTTTTTTGCTAAAGTTTAAAAATCATGTAGTTCTTTTGGAGTGCACTGTACCTTGGTATGGGTCACATTTGTACCTCACCCTTTGGGGCATGCTTGGGTTTGAATCTAGTTTTAGCTCTAGAAGCAAAGGATAGTAGGAATGGGCCCTGCGGAGAACCAGCAGTGTCCTGCAAGGAAGTACCTCAGGGAAGACCATTACAGTTTCCTCAGGTAAGACATGAGTAATCTTGATAAATGGGGATGGAAGGGCTACTTCTATTAACGAAGAAGACTCAAAAAAGAGTTAATAAAATAATGCACAAAATTTTCATCATTTTTGTCCTTTGTAATTAAAAAAAAACACTGAGACTATTTTGTCTTTGAAGGTATGGTAGAATTGCCCTTTGAAGCTACCTGGGCCTGTCATTTTTCTGTGACATAATTTCTTGCTATCTTTAACCCTGAATGGTAATTGTTCTGTTTAATATTTCCATCTCGGGTGGGTTCAATTTTAGTAAACGATATTTTCCTGGGAAATTTTCCCTTTTAACCAAATTTTAGAATTTATTTGCATAAATATTTCCAAAGTTTTCTTTCTTCGGTTTCAACGGTTCAGTTCTGTTTCTCATCTCTGTGTATTTATGTATTCTCTTTTATCTTGATTAAATTAGCCATAAATTTGTTTTGTATTTTTTCCCAAAACCCCATAATTTTATTATATCTATTGTTTTCTACTTTATTAATTTCTTCTTGGTATCTTTTCCATCAGTGCTCTTTTTCTGTTTACTTTATTGATTTCTGTTTTTTTTTTAGAGTTAGAAACAATTCGTTTTTATTCTTTCATTTCTTCTTGGTTTATTATTCACATACAATAACATGAACATCTGTCAATTGTTCATATAATGAGATACTATGATATGTTTACCAAAAAGGCTAAAATTAAAAAGACTCATAATTCCAAGTGTTGGCAGATATCTGGAGTAATTGCAACTGTCGTGCATTGCTGGTGGCAGAATAACATTGCCAACTACCTTGAAAAACAGTTTGACGTTAATTCCTAAGGCTAAATATTAACCTACCTTACAACTCAGTGAGTATAAACTCAAGTAAAAGGAGGATACATATCAAACAAGAGACAGGTAAAAGAATATTCATAGAAGCTTTATTCATAGTAGCTCCAAACTGAACACGTTCCCAGATAGCCATCAACAGGAAAATCAGTAAATTAAATGTGTTATATTCATCCAATGGAGAGCGCACAAACTTTTGTACATGCTACAATATGGACATGATGTATAGATAAAAAATTTTGTAATATAAGCTATATAGAGAATAGTATATGATGTATGATTCCATTTACATGAAGGTCAAAAATTAAGGCAAAACTAATCAATTGTAGTACAAGTCAGAATAGTGGCTCAAACAGCTTGTGCTTGAATACTAACCTAAACGTTGGCTGTTTGAACATACCCAGTTGTGCTATAGAAGAATGGCCTGACAATCTACTTTAGTGAGATTAAAAACCAAAACCAAACTCATAAGTAGTAGTTGAGTCAATTCGAATTCATGGTAACCCCATGTATTACAAAGGATCTTCTTTATGGCAGCAGATCACAGATCATAAGGATTTCTTCTGCAGTTCTGCTGAATAGGTTGGAACTGCCAACCTTTAAGTTAATAGTCAAGTGCCAACAGTTTGCATCACCCAGGCAGTTCTCCATAAGATCAGAGCCAAGAAAACCCTATGAAGAAGTTCTACTCTGTAACACATGGGGTCACCATGAGTCAGAATCGAGTAGATGGCAACGAGTTTGGTTTTTGGGTTCTTGGGGGTGGAGATTGACAGCAAAGGAGCGAGAGAAAGCCATCTGGTATGATGGCAATATTCTATATCAGGGTAGTCATTCCATGGGTATAAACATAATTAAAAATACAAAGAGCTGTATTTTTAGTGGACTATGTGTGTATAAGGTCTCTATGAGTCAGAATCGACTCAATGGCAATGTGTTATGTGTGTATACATATCTAAAAATTACTCGAGTTGTAGTGAAAGAATGCCTTTAAAAAATGCCAGTAGTAGAAGATAAGGTGCCTTAAGTCTCCCTGCACTCAACACAGATACACACAAAACAGACTTTAAAATTATCCACATAATATTAACCTCCTTTGCTTGCATGTTATAGTCTTATTTCAGCAGAAAGAAAAAGAACATCTGTTAATGCAGTAGGGATTTTTCATCTGAGTGTGTTAAATATGTTAGTGTCATTTGTCATGTCTATCTTTTTTAATTGTTACATACTTTGCATATATTCCACTTTTATTTCTTAAGTATGCATTTCTAGAAATTGAATAACAGAAAAAGTTATAAAATTATAAGACATTGGATATACACTTTCCTTGCAGAAATTAATATTATTTAGATTTATTGCAGTTCATGTTCCCCATCAAGATTTTTTTTAAATTTACCATTTTATAGGTTAATATATCACTACTGTTTTCTTTGTATTTTAATTTCTAACAAAGTTGAATGATTTTAATGTGTTAATTTGCCTTTATATTACTTTTTTTATGATTGCTCATTGAATGACTTTTGCCTACTTTTCTACAGGATATTAATTATTTTGTATTAATTTCTAAGTAGGTTCTACATATTTTTTATTGTCAGCTAAAACCCTTCTGCTCTTTTCCATTGTTTCTGATAATCCCTTCTTGGTTGAGATGGATTATCCTAAAAAGTTTGTATTGAATGTTCTTTAACATAAGAATAGTGCTGTGTCACTTTTCATAATGCTTATTTAGGATTTTCTAATCATAATTTTATTTTTGAATTGTCTTTCTTGAATCTATTTTTCTCTAGCAGAGCATTGTCATTTGTTTTGTGTTTGTTTTCTTTATTTAAACAGTAATTTTTAGATTTTGTTTAAAATATACACAGTAAAAGATACACCATTGCAACAATTTCTACATGGACAATTCAGCGACATTGATTACATTCTTCAAGTTGTGCAACCATTCTCACTATCCTATTCCAAATTATTCCCCTGCTGTTAATTTTAACTTAAACTCACTGCCCCCTAAGCTTCTCATATAACCTGTGTTTTCTCTTTGAAGTATTTAGAATCAGTTTTTCTAATGTCTAGAGTATATGTTTGGAGGAAAGTGACAACTGTCCCTCATTCCTGATGTTTTCTCCCATGTGTAGAAACATCTATTACTCCAACATCTACTTCATACCCATAGTCACTTCGCCTGGGAAGATGGACATGCAGGATTGGTGAGTTTCAAACAAGAAATTGTTCCCAGTGTTTGTGTTCTTTTTTTTTTTTTTTTTTGAAAGTTCTCATATTGTAGAAAGAATGAATTCCCAGTTGCTCTTGGACATGCAGTCCTGCCTCTGCTGGTAGATGCCTACAGGGATCCAGCACCTTCTGTTGTTAGAGTGGCAAATTTTCCTAACAAAGAGCTCGATATCAGGAAGCTCACTTGCCTCAAAATATACCTTTACCAGTAATAAAGATGTAATAAAGGCCTACTGGTCTCTACTTGACAACTCGTTTATTTTCTAAATTGGTTCAGAACAAGGGTCCTTTCTCTTATCTTTTCAGACAAGTGAAACTTGCTGCATTAGACTAGGGGTATGAAGAAGTGAACAGCATAAGTAGGTCTGTGAACAAAAGTAACACTTAACAGTTTTAGTCCTTCAGTGGACAGAGGGATTTTGACCTTAGTGGTATGAAGTGCCTCTTCTTTTGCAATATTTTTGTAGTTTATTTTTATGCATAACATTTAACTATTGAAAATCCAGGAGGTGGCTATGTGTCTTAACGTCTGATAATGTGGGATTTTAACCCTAGAAGGTTCAATATACAGTAGGTTTTTTTCAGAAGCGAGTGAATAATTTTATGTGGTATACAATCAAGATACTAGTGCTGAATTTGAAAAAAAGGTGTATACCTCAGCAAAGGCTAAGTCCTCTGAAAAATGTGAGCTAAATGAGTTTTTGCAAAATAATGGGTCCTCCATGGTCTTCAGCAAATCTCATTTGGGTAGGCTAAACCAAAAAAAAAATTTTTTTTTTTTTAACCGAACTTAGCAAGCTGCTTAGGAGTAGCTGAATATGGATGAAGCTTAAACTTGAACTATGTAGAAGAAAATTTTTCTCAAGCATGCAATAATTTGATTGTAGGTATACTGGACTGAATGGTGTTTCCCCCAAAATCACGTCCCCCCAAAACCTATGAATTTGGTCTTACTTGGAAATAAAGTTTTAAAAGATTTAATCAAGATGAGATCATAAGGAATTATAAAAAAAAAAAACAATTTTTTTTGTTTCTTATAGTGGTCCATAAATCCAATATGGTTGGTATCCTTATATAAAGAAGGAAATTAGATACAGAAATGTAGCTATCCTGAGAGAAATCCATGTGATGACAGAGGCACAGATTGGACTAATGCAGGTACAACTCAAAGATGGCTGGTAAACACCAGATGTTAGGAAGGCGCAAGGAAGGATCGTGCCCTAGAGTATCCAGAGAAAACATGGCTCTGCCAAGACCGTCATTTCAGGCTTCTGGTCTCCAGTACTGTGAGAGAATAAATTTCTCTTTCTTTAAGCCACCAAGTTGATGATCATTTATTATGGCGGTGCTAGGAAACAAATCCAATAGAGAGTCTTTTCATATATTCATATAAAGGCAAAGCAATCATTTGTTGTTTTCACTTATTTTTCAACCATCTCTTCAAGAAATATTCCACTCTGGGACTAGTAGAGCAAAGTGGTTAGGCTGCTCCAAATAGTGTTGCTCTTTTATGTTGCTTTAAACTGCCTTTAGCACCCAGTCAAGAAACTTTGGAGAGGCTAACCTTGATTTCTGTGGCTTGTCCACTGGCTCAAGAGTAAACTCCCACCAATGGATCAAGTTGTCCCTGGATTTATTAAATGCATTAAGTTCTGACCAGGCATTTAGATTTCTACCATCTACATTGGAGCTTCACCTTAAGTTGGGTGATAGATGTTACTAATGAATCAATAATAATGGGTGTACAAACCATAAAAAGAATATTGCATCTTATTATATTGAGAAAAAATAGCTTAATTAAATGATTGTAAACCTAAAGACAAAGAAGGTAGTTTATAGATCTAGATATGAAATACTCTGTTTCGAGGATTCAAGTCTGCTTAGGAAATCGAGTGATTTATAAAGAATGTTTCAGTTTTATAATCATAACAGGAGAAGAAGAAAAATAAAAATGAATACAAAATAAAGGAGAATAAGCTCACTAAAATGAGATAAGAGAGTGAAGATGACACATTAGAAATATGTGTAATAGAAAATGATAATTTGAAAGCCAGAAGCCTTGATCCAGGAGACTCTTGATAACTGCAATATTAAACAGGCTTATGAGAAGACATATTCTGGGTGAAATTATTGAAAGAAGAGAGCTAGACAGCTAAACTTTTTAGAACAGAGATTTTTGCAAACCAGAACCTACTGATTTCATATTTCCAAAGTTGGGAAACTTCCTCAAGATAAAATTGAGGTAGTTATATTGTAAAAACTAGTATCTTGGTAAATAGGAAAATCTAATTTCAACAAATACTTCTGTGAAATAGAATGAAGAGAACCAATTTGAGATGGAAATTAAAATGTTAGAAATTAAGCTGAACATTAATTGAAGAGAAAAACACCCAAGAGATACAAAACACAAGAGACATGTTTCACTACTACCCCCCCCAAAAAGCAGAAGGAAATGTTACACAAAGTCTGGAACATGGGAGACCCCAGGAAAGCCACTGTCTTATGGAGCACATGGTCATTACTTGGACTATAAGGGTGCTTGTTCAGAAACATCAACCACAGCTTCAGTTCCAGAACCTGCTGAGGGTGATTCTCCAACAGAAATATATGTGGGGGTGAGACCTTTCCTGTGAAGTTGCCTAGATGTTTGAGGCTGGTTTCACACACCTAGGCAACTCCATTGGAACAGGTAGTAGAAATCCTAACCATGACACAGTACTGAAAATGTCTGTTCAGAAGTCCCTTAATGCAGAATTACCATGCTTAAATGGGGCGGGGGCAGGCGGAAGAGGGTGGCGAGTTAGTGAGAGTTAATGGTAAAATGGAAATTAAGAGATTTGAATATGTTGAACACAGAAAAAAAAAAGAGGTGGAAGAATAAGATCTGTTGACTAGGACTGCCATTGTTGTCTGGTTACTATTTTCTGTAGTTTTTTTCCCTTGCGCATATGACATGTTCCCTCAAGAATTTATGGAAATCTGGGATCAAGTTACATATCTCTTAGCATTTGTAGCAGGACAACTCAGTACCCACATAACAGGTATTCAGTAAACAAAGGCAGGATATGGGGAAGAGAATAATAATATTGGAGAAACTCTGGATTTTTATTACTTTCCTATCACAGTAAATCACAGAAAACTATCTAAACCTCAGTTTTTCCTGTCAAAACATAAAAACACTAATAATAATAATAACATAATAACACTAATTCATTGCTTTACTAAATACTTTTTCATTGCATTGAGAAAACTAAATTCAGTTATTTATGGGACAGAATATTCTAAATACACATGTATATTAAAGCAGAGTAGCACATAAAAATGAACAAAAAGAACACATTTTTATGGGAACCATTAATATCTCCCATCTGTAAGTATTCAAAATCAAGATTCACCTCCCCACCAAAACCTTACTTAATGCTTTCTTTACATCCTTGTTCCTCAGACTATATATTAAAGGGTTCAGCATGGGGATCACTGTGGTATAAAACACTGAGGACACCTTCTCCTGTTCCAGTGAGTTACTTGAAGGGGGCTTGAAATACATGAATGTGATAGACCCAAAGAAAATCCCCACAGCCATGAGATGAGAGCTGCAAGTGCCAAAAGCTTTTGACCGGCCCTTTGAGGACCGGATATGAAAGATACAGCAAAAGATAAAGGCATAGGAGATGAAGACAGCTAGAGTGGGCACTAAAGTGTTAAACCCTGCAATGATGAAAAGTAGAAGCTCATTTAGGTGTGTATTAGAGCAGGAGAGATTGAGGAGGGGAAGGATATCACAGAAGTAATGGCTGATGATGTGGGATTTACAGAAGGACAGTTTCATCATGGCACTTGTATGGGCCAAGGCAGACAGAAATCCTAGGATGAAGACAACTAACACCAGTAATGAGCAGACCCGAGGGGACATGATCACATTATAAATCAGAGGGCTACAGATTGCAACATAGCAGTCATATGCCATTGCTGTCAAGAGGTAGCCTTCAGCCACCACAAAGACCGCAAAGAAAAAGAGCTGTGCCACGCACTCAGAGTAAAGGATCATATTATTCTTCCCTAGGAAGTTCACCAACATTTTGGGGGTAATCACAGAGGAACAGCAGAGATCGATGAAGGACAAGCTACTGAGGAAATAGTACATGGGGATGTGTAGCAGAGGGCTGATTGCAATCAGGACAATCAATCCCAGGTTCCCTACCACAGTTGCCACATAAATTCCCAGGAACAGGAGGAAGAGAAGCAGCTGGAGCTCTGGCTGCTCTGTTAAGCCCACTAAGACAAACTTGATTGTTGTGGAGAGGTTTCCTCTAGACATTCTTCTTTGGGGAGCTGTGTGGAAATGAAAAATAAAAATTACATTAAAATGGATCTTAATTCCCCTTATAAACAAAGTCAGACTTGCAAAACAGAGGTTGACAGGAATAGTAAGACTGAATCGTAGGTTCTTCTTGACTCATCCTTTCTGGCCTTGATTCCCCACCATAACTCCTTAAAACACCCTGAGCCTTCTCCAAATTGGTCCAGAGTTTTAATTAAAAAAAAAAAGTCTTTCTCTGACTTACTTAGAAACTCTAATCACTTGAATTTGGCAGCAAAACCATAGCCCCCTTCTATGGAGAAAATTATTGGCAGGCATTTTTAGTCAGTTAAATGGAAGAAAAGTTCACCAGATGAATCTAATCAGTCTTTCAATTATTTGATTTTCTGTTACTTTGGGCCAGAAGGCACTTCCACATCAACTACAAACAAGGAGAGAAAGAGGCTTCAGGGCTGACAATGGCACTCTTACTCCTAACTGGAGTGATGGTGGGAATTAGGTGGGGTGTGAGGCATCTCATTCTCACTGAAATAAAAAAAAAAAAAATGACTCTTACAACACAGTGTAGCAGTATTCCAGAAGCAGAAATGCTCATGTAATACCTCCTGGCCTTCCATTAAAACAAGGATGAGGCAGGCAGAAGGTTTTGCCACTGGAATCACTGAGGAAGGACATTGTATTGGAACCCAAGTGCTCTCTAGCTGTAAAGTTCACAATGAGAGTCTTCTCAGACCTCAACCACTCTCACAAATGTTTGCTCTGACCCTGTCAGTGATCTAACCCATTGCTGTTGAGTCAATTCCGACTCATAGTGACCCTATAGGACAGAGCAGAACTGCCCCATAGGGTTTCCAAGGAGCAGCTGGTGGATTTGAACTACCAACATTTTGGTTAGCAGCCAAGCTTCAACCACCGAGCAACCAGGGCTCCAGCAGTGGACTACAACCCTCTTATTTATGCAAACTCAAACCCCAGTGAACAGCCTATATTGTGATAGGACAAGGTGATTCTGAGGCTGTCTGAGAAGAGCATTGCTGATTGGTATTAACCTTGAACTTTGGGAAGCTTGGTGCCCTTGGCCTCTGGACATGACGAAATAAGAGCGTATACTGTGTATTTCCCAGACAAAACACAGAAACCTAGCTAAGCTACCCTTTTGATGACTCCAGGTGGAGTCATTTTGGATAGATGTGTGTTTCACCAGTATTCTATTCTGTTTTCCTATTTAGAAACATCCAATAGTTACACATTATCTTCAAGAAAAAAATCCAAATTTCTTAGCTAACATTTAATATCTATAATAATGAACTTCCAGCTTAACCTTTAAGCTTCTTTATGCCAACCCCCTACATCCACCCAAGCTTGCTGCACTCCAGCCACTTAGGACAGTTTGCATGTCACAAATACACTGGAATGCACATCGCAAATACTCCGGGAAGTTTCCTTCTCCATACACCTTTTAAATGCTCCTCTCTCTGCCTCTCTGTATACATCATTTGCAGTATTTTCACTCATACTTTTTAACTCAACTTAAACCTTATCCCCTTTTGAAACCACTGGCATGCTCTGTGACCCTGTAACACTTTGCATATACATTTATTTTAGAACGCAGTGGATTATACAATGGATTTTGTTTTTTTCTCAAACTCCCTGCACTAGGTTTGTTGTTTTTGTTAGGCTCCATAGAGTCAGTTTCGACTCATAGTGACCGTATGCACAACAGAAAGAAACACTGCCCGGTCCTGAGCCATCCTTACAATCATTGTTATGCTTGAGCTCATTGTTGCAGCCACTGTGTCAATCCACCTCATTGAGGGTCTTCCTCTTTTCAGCTGACCCTGTACTCTGCCAAGCATGATGCCTTTCTCCAGGGACTGATCTCTGCTGACAACATATCCAAAGTATGTAAGACGCAGTCTCGCCATCCTTGCTTCTAAGGAGCATTCTGATTGTACTTCTTCTAAGACAGATTTGTTCATTCTTTTGGCAGTCCATGGTATATTCAATATTCTTCGCCAACACCACAATTCAAAGGCGTCAACTCTTCTTCAGCCTTCCTTGTTCATTGTCCAGCTTTCACATGCATATGATGAGATTGAAAATACCATGGCTTGGGTCAGGGACACCTTAGTCTTCAGGGTGACATCTTTGCTACTCAACACTTTGAAGAGGTCCTTTGCAGCAGATCTGCCCAATGCAATGTGTCTTTTGATTTCTTGACTGCTGCTATCCATGGCTGTTGATTGTGGATCCAAGTAAAATGAAATCCTTGACAATTTCAATCTTTTCTGTGTTTATCATGATGTTGCTCATTGGTCCAGTTGTGAGGATTTTTGTTTTCTTTATGTTGAGGTATAATCCATACTGAGGGCTATCGCCTTTGATCTTCATTAGTAAGTACTTCAAGTTCTCTTCACTTTCAGCAAGCAAGGTTGTATCATCTGCATAACACAGGTTGTTAATGAGTCTTCCTCCAATCTTGATGCCCCGTTCTTCTTCATATAGTCCAGCTTCTCATATTATTTGCTCAGCATACAGATTAAATAGGTATGGTGAAATAATACAAGCCTCATGCACACCTTTCCTGACTTTAAACCAATCAGTATCCCCTTGTTCTGTCCAAACAACTGCCTCTTGATCTATGTAAAGGTTCCTCATGAACACAATTAAGTGTTCAGGAATTCCCATTCTTTGAAGTGTTATCCATAGTTTGTTATGATCCGCACAGTCAAATACCTTTGCATAATCAATAAAAAACAGGTAAACACCCTTCTGGTATTCTCTGCTTTCAGCCAGGATCCATCTGACATCAGCAATGATATCCCTGCTTCCACATCCTCTTCTGAAACCAGCCTGAATTTCTGGCAGTGCCCTGTCGATATACTGCTACAGCTGTTTTTGAATGATCTTCAGCAGAATTTTGCTTGGGTGTGATGTTAATAATATTGTTCTATAATTACCACATTTGGTTGGATCACCATTCTTGGGAATAGGCATAAATATGGATCTCTTCCAGTCAGTTGGCCAGGAAGCTGTCTTCCATGTTTCTTGGCATAGACAAGTGAGCACCTCCAGTGCTGCATCTGTTTGTTGAAACATCTCAATTGATATTCCATCAATTCCTGGAGCCTTGTTTTTCACCAATGCCTTCAGAGCACTTTGGACTTCTTCCTTCAGTACCATCGGTTCCTGATCATATGCCACTTCTTGAAATGGTTGAATATCGACTAATTCTTTTTGGTATAATGACTCTGTGTATTCCTTCCATTTTCTTTTGATGCTTCCTGCATCATTTAATATTTTCCCCATGGAATCCTTCACTATTGCAACTCGAGGCTTGAATTTTTTCTTCAGTTCTTTCAGCTTGGGATAGACCGAGCATGTTCTTCCCTTTTGGTTTTCCATCTCCAGCTCTTTGCACATGTCATTATAATACTTAACTTTGTCTTCTCGAGAGGCCCTTTGAAATCTTCTGTTTGGTTCTTTTACTTCATCAATTCTTCCTTTTGCTTTAGCTGCTCGACATTCGAGAGCAA
The DNA here is from genome assembly GCF_030014295.1 of Loxodonta africana. Classification (NCBI taxonomy): domain Eukaryota; kingdom Metazoa; phylum Chordata; class Mammalia; order Proboscidea; family Elephantidae; genus Loxodonta; species Loxodonta africana. The sequence continues at coordinate 71,164,297 of NC_087356.1, forward strand.
GTTTCAGAGTCTCCTCTGACATCCACCTTGGTCTTTTCTTTCTTTTCTGTCTTTTCAGTGACCTCTTCCTCTCTTCACAGATGATGTCCTCGATGTCATTCCACAACTCGTTTGGTCTTCGGTCACTAGTGTTCAATGTGTCAAATCTATTCTTGAGATGGTTTCTAATTTCAGGTGGGATATACTAAAGGTCATATTTTGGGTCTCGTGGACTTGCTCTGATTTTCTTCAGTTTCAGCTTGAACTTGCATATGCGCAGTTGATGGTCTGTTCCACAGTCGGCCCCTGGCCTTGTTCTGACTGATGATATTGAGTTTTTCCACCGTTTCTTTCCACAGATGTAGTCTGTCCATGTGTATAGTCACCGTTTATGTTGGTGAAAGAAGGTATATGCAATGAAGAAGTCGTTGCTTTTGCAAAATTCTAGCATTCAATCTCCGGCATTGTTTCTATCACCAAGGTCATATTTTCCAACTACCGATCCTTCTTCTTTGTTTCCAACTTTCACATTCCAGTTGCCAGTAAGTATCAATGCATCTTGATTGCATGTTAGATCAATTTCAGACTGTAGCAGCTGATAAAAATCTTCTATTTCTTCATTTTTGGCCCTAGCGGTTGGTGCATATATTTGAATAATAGTTGTATTAACTGGTCTTCCTTGTAGGCATATGGATATTATCCTATCACTGACAGCGTTGTACTTCAGGATAGATCTTGAAACATTCTTTTTGACGATGAATGCAACACCATTCCTCTTCAAGTTGTCATTCCCAGCATAGTACACTATATGATTGTCCAATTCAAAATGGCCAACACCAGTCCATTTCAGCTCACTAATGCCTAGGATATTGATGTTTATGTGTTCCATTTCATTTTTGACAATTTCTAATTTTCCTAGATTCATACTTCGTACATTCCAGGTTCTGATTATTAATAGATGTTTGCAGCTGTTTCTTCTCATTTTGAGTCATGCCACAGCAGCAAATGAAGGTCCTGAAAGCTTTACTCCATCCACGTCATTAAAGCCGACTCTACTTTGAGGAGGTAGCTCTTCCCCGGTCATCTTTTGAGTGCCTTCCAACCTGGGGGGCTCATCTTCCAGCACTATATCAGACAATGTTCCTCTGCTATTCATAAGGTTTTCACTGGCTAACACTTTTCAGAAGTAGACTGCTGGGTCCTTCTTCCTAGTCTGTCGTAGTCTGGAAGCTCAGCTGAAACCTGTCCTCTACGGATAACCCTGCTGGTATCTGAATACCAGTGGCATAGCTTCCAGCATCACAGCAACACACAAGCCCCCACAGTATGACAAACTGGCGGGCATGTTGGGGGCACTAGGTTTAAAGCTCTTCAGTGCAGGGAAGAGCTTTAAACCTATATCTACTCATCTTTGTGCCACTACTGCCTGAATCATAATGGGAATTCCATAAATATTCATTGGAGAACTATATTCTGTCCATGACCAGTTCTCAAAGATGGTTGGGTTGTTGGAGTAGAGAAGATCAGCCAACCACATTTTTAGTTTTGCACACCTTCACTCTCCACCATCTTTTAATCGAGTTAATATCCAGTTAAATTAATGATTCTCCTCTTATTTCAGGTGTTACATTTCTTAAATTGTTACATATCAAACACAGATTTGTAACTACCCATAAGCAGATAAATATGAACTTGTGTACTATTTTTATTTTTGTGCTGAGTTGTTTTTTTCCTTTTTCTTTGCTGCCTGTCCCTTGCTCCCCATGCACAGAGCCTTTAATTAACTTCTCAGATAAGTTTACACACACACACACAGAGTTGTGTCATTGTCCACACAGAGGCTAAGAAGATATTATCACACACAATTTTTTTTGCATGTTCCTTTCTTATTCAAAAATACTTTCAGAAAATTCTTCCAAAGCAAACATGTAGCTCTAGTTTATTATTTTAAATAGTGGCATATAATTAAATGATGTAGATATAATGTCATACACATGTTGGTGTTTTATTTTTATGAAATAATATTCAAGGAGAGGTATTTATGGGTCAAGGACGTTGTGATTTTTTTCTTTGTGTAAGTAATGTTAGATTGATTTCCAAAAAGCTTTAATAATATACCTTTTTGGTAACTATACATGAATACTTTTTTTTCTTATGTATACCCTTTTCCTTACACTCTTACTAGTAATATGTATTGTCTTTTTTTTTTTTGTCCTCATGTTGGGTGTTACATGATTGATGATTGAGTGATAGTCACCTTGCCTTTTTTTTTTTTTTTTTTTGTCTTCTGGAGAATTTAAACATATTTTCATACGTTTTTTGGTCATCACTTACTACCCATGGCCTTTGATCAATTTTCTATAGGCTTGTTTATCCCTCTCTTATCCATTTGTAGATATTCCTCATTTGTTACAGAAATTAACTTTCTCTCTGCACTGTTATCTTTTCTTAAATTTATTGTTTATGTGTTGATTTTATTTATGATGTCATTGCCATTCAGATTTTTAAAATTTTAAATAGTTGAGTATACTTAGTTGTTTTGTTAGCTTGTCTTTTGCTTATGGTGTCTAGATTTTGTCTTGACCAAGAAGGCCTCCTTAAATGAAAACGTTTCTTCTTCATCCTAGCTTCATTTCCTTTTTATGAACAGTGAAAAGGTTTTAATCTTAGAAGATATGTTGGGAAGTGTTTGGTGATGGCTAGGTTTTTAAACATGTAAGCCTTAGATCCAGAAATTTTGAGAAGGATTGTAAGCATTAAGCCTGTTTTGCAAGAGGTGTGTCTTGAAGGCCTTTTATCCCATTTGGGCTGGAAGTTCCTTTGGCAAGTGCTTCTGAGCCCAAAATAAAACAGAGCTATACAACCTGAGTGGACTCTTGGTTTATCTCAAAGTGGCCAGAGAACATTTTTTCTCTGTACTTGAATCCAGCTGAGCAAGATAAAAACTAAGTGGAAATTTATGTTTAATATTCTGTCCAAAAATGAATACCCTTCCCTTGTCTTATATCCACCCTTGTAGCTTTTTCTCTTAGACATCTGTGTGTTCAGTCTGGTGTACAAGAAGACAATGAATATCAGTAAATACATAAATCAGAAGCACTTTTGGGAAATGCCAGTTTAAGAGTCTTACAGAAACCCCAATGAGCCTCTCTGTACCAGAGAAGACAGACTTATACTGGGAATCTCTTGCAAGGGATAGAGTGTGACCCAACTTGTGAACAAGAGACAAGGCAAAGTTAACAGGAGAGGAAAGGACATAACAAACAGGAAAACGGCAGGAGCAAATGCTCCCGGATAAAGCCAGAAAGTTGTATGTGATTAGCATTGTTGCTAATATCCATTCTGTTATTCTATTAAATACAATTGCCATAAAGTAAACCGGAACTTACCCTGTTCCTGCACAGAAATTGAAGTCCTTAGTAGTTCCTTTCTTTGCTCATGCCATGGATCTGTTATAGTCAAGGAAGGGCAAAGTCTCTCCTACTGTCTGATACACGTGTCTACATGTCAAGGTTTAAATTATTCAGTTGGCTAAAAGTAAAACAGCGAAATTCATCTGATATTACAAACTCTTTGGACCTGGCAGGAGATCATGATATGTGTCTTTCTCAATCTTAAAAATAAAAGCTTGGTGTGTTATGGGACTTTAATCTGAGGTTTAGTGAGCTTAGGGACCTCATTAGAAATACAAACACAACTATGCACCCCCACAATGGGTCCCACAAGACTATTGAGCCCAGGGATTTACTGGAGTACTCAAAGCATTTAATAGCCCTCTGTAAAAATAATCATCTCATGTTCTGGGTCTCTTGATTGCTATCTGTCTCAAGATTAGTAAAAGTGCTGAAAGAAGTTTGTTGTTTTATATTTTCATGTTACCTGTGAGGATTATGAAACTCAGAGAAATTAGATCAGGGATTCTTAAAAGCCAATCTGCAGGCAGTTGCTGGTTCTTGACTAAGATTTCATCAGCCAGTAGAAAAAAACGGGGAAAAATGGGGTCTATGCAATTTTTTTTTTCTAAAGCTAAATTTATTTAAAGACTTTTTTTGGGGGGTTGTCATTTCTTCCTCTTTTTTTTTTTTTAATGTTTTTTAGCTTCAAAATACCATCTCATTTTATGATATTGTGCTGACAGTAGATGATAGTTACATCTTTAGGTTGCTTCTTATTTATTCGCTCCTTGTTTTTGAATGCCTTTACTTGGCAGACTAAAATTTTGGCAACCTGAAGGTAGTCCATCACTAAAATCTTAAAGTCTCAGGAAATCCAAGCCCTGAGAGCTCCAGAGTTCCTTGTAGAATGTCCTCTTTTCCTTTGCTGTTCAAGAGCTCAAAGCCTTTAACAGGTCTGAAATCTCCTGGCACCTGAGATAAATTTTCTGTAAACACTTTCCTTATTGTGATGGTTAATTTTATGCGTCAACTTGTCTATCCTATGGTTCTTAGTGGTCTAACCAAACACTAGCAGAGTATTAGATAGAGCACGTTACCTTCCATAATGTAATGTAATTTAATATACTTCTATCACACCTAATGTAATATAATGCAATAATCTTACATAATGCAATCTAATATAATGTAATCAATCAATCAGTTGAGATCATACCATTGTAAGGTGTATCTTACACCTAATCATTTCTGAATTATAAATTGATCAAACTAGATATAGATGCACATACACATAAGGGAAGACAGATGACATGTGAAGATCATCAACAAGCAAAGGAATACTAAGGATCACCAGCAGAGACCAGAACTATGACAGAGGCTCAAAGAAGGAATCAACATGGCCAAGACTTTGGCTTGAACTTTTAGCTTCCTTAACTGACAAAACTGAGGTCCAATGAATCACTTTTGTATGACCTTTCTACCCATGGTCTTGTAACTCCCACAAAATGATTGGCTGGGTCTGTGCAAACTGAGTGAATTGTGGTCTACCAATGGTATTGGTAAGTTCATGGTTCTAGTGGGAAAATTATGCTTTTAAATAGACAATAGAATTTACTTATATAAAGGCCAATCACACAGGGGATGGGGGGACCTCACTACCATCAAGAAGAGTCTGGAAGAGAGTCTGTCCTTTAAACCTGGGGTTGGTGTGCTGAGAACATTTTAGATTGAAAAGAAAGTGCTGTAACACTGAACATGATGCAAGACAGAGAGAGACACTGACAGTGGACTTGCCGGCCTATGGAGCAAGAACTGAATGCCTTCAGGCAGGAGGCTTGCTGGCGGAGCTAAAAGAGCTGTAACACTTGCTCGAACAGGACAAGGGGCCCGAAGGTGCTCCATGCTGGGGTTACCTCGGAGGATCCTGTGCAATGTTCTTCCTACAGCAGGGCAGAGCTTTACACCTCTGGGCAGAAGACCTGCCAGCAGAGCTAGAAGAGCTGTAACACTTGCTTGTGTAGGACAAGAGAGCCCTGAGTGCATACCATACAGGGGCTACACTCTTCCTCCCCATCCCTGAGTGACACGGGCTTCAGGTAACATGACAGCAAGAGGCACTCTCAGACCCAGGTAGTGTGACAAGAGCTAGCAGCAGAGCCCAGAAAGGCTCAGAGGGAGAGCAGAAGCATCAGAAGCCATGCAGGTACTCCTGAGCAAAAATGTGGTGATAGCCAGAGGCAGCAATGATGTGGTCACAGCATGTGAGCTGAACCATGGGACACTTGCCCAGCCACATAGGAATGGATATGTTACTGGGTGAAAACCCCAGGTTCTTGCTCCATCTGACCAATTGGACCAATAAATGAGAGACCGAGGTGGAAGAACAGGAAAGGCACATTTATTTCATTGTACAAGGAAAAGGAGTCAGTCAGAGCTACAGCTGCCAAGACTGCTCCCTAAGGGTGGGCAGGCAAGTTACTTTTAAGGTGTTTACAAGTGTGGAGTTCATACAAGTTACGTCAGCAACATTCTTAATCATACTATGAAAGCACAATGGGGTTTACATATAAACTCCAAGCAAAAGCAGGATTCAAATGCAAAGCTATGGGGAAGAAGGAAACAGGATTTTTAATACAACACTGTGGGGGAGGAAGTCAAGCAAAGAAAACAGGATTTTTACTACAGTACTGTGGGGGCTCTGTTTCAGCCATGGGTAATTTAGGAAAGGGTAAGAGTTTCCCCTTTGGGAATCTGCTGTTATTGTTTACTCTTTGCTTTCTGTAAATACTAATAACTAAATAATATCTCTCACTTTACCAACACTGTGTAAGTATCTCCTGTGTTTGGCTTGCTCACAGATGAATGTAGTACCCATAGGATGGTTGATGGCAGTGGGTATATGCATCTCATTCCCAGCAGTTTTATGGCTGCTGGAGATTTGAAGCACAGCCCATCTGCATGTGCAGTTCAGATGGATCAACACGACGTTACAAAAATAAATTTCTGTTCTTTAAACCTACCTACTTGTGGTAGTTCTGTTACAACAGCACTAGGTAAATAAGACACCCATGAACCAAACTTCAATTACCACAGTTCGTTAATCATTCTGTCTTTTGCTTCTTTCTATACTGTTTCTTGTGACTTCAGTTTATGTCATTTAGTGACTAGTGCAGCCCTAGTACATTTTTCACTATCACACCTCACCAAAGCACTTGTCATTCCAGTACAATTGAAGACTATGTCCTCCTGATGTAGGGCCATTTTCAAAGGGGATGGTAGCTTTTAAGGGCCACTTCAGTTTTCTTGTGCTGGGCCTGCTACAAATACCAGGTTTCCTCCAGTGAACTCCTTTCTTTAATTAAGTTGATTTGTAAAGCATCCAAGAATTTCTAGTACAGTTTACACGTAAATAGAATATCAGTAAAAATGAATCAGAACAAGATTTACTTGTATATGGATTAATTGTGTTACCCCAAAATGTGCGTCAATTTAGTTTGGCCATGATTACTAGTATTGTGTGTTTGTCCACTATTTTGTCATCTGATTTGATGTTCCTATATGTTGTAAATCCTGCCTATATGATGTTAACGAGGCAGGATTAGAGGGAATTAAGGTAATGAAGCAGGACTCAATCTGCAAGATTAGGTTATATCTTGAGTCAACCTCTCTTGAGATATAAAAGAGAGAAGTAGGCAGAGAGACAGAGAGACTAAATAATATCTCTCACAGCCAGGAGCAGAGTGTGTCCTTTGTACCTGGAGTCCCTGCACTGAGAAGCTCCTAGACCAGGGGAAGATTGATGACAAGGACCTTCCCCCAGAGCCAAAAGAGAGAGAAAGCCTCCCCCTGGAACTGGCATCCTGAATTCAGATTTCTAACCTCCTGGACTGGGAGACAATAAACCTCTCTTTGTTAAACCCTTCCACGTGTGGTATTTCTGTTATATCAGCAGTAGATAACTAAGACAACTCCATACAGTGTTTTAGGTCCAAATCTGCCACTAGTAATAAAATAAGCCACCGTCAGTTTGTCAGTTTGTGCAAATGTGGTGGCTTGCATGTTGCCATGATGGTGGAAACTATGAAACCAGTATTTTAAATGCCTTGAAGGTCACCCATAATGGGAAGATTTCAGTGGGGCTTTCAAACTAAGAAAGACTAGGAAGAAAGGCCTTCCAAAAAGTAGCCAGTCAAAACCCTATGGATCACAGAACGTTGTCTGGGACTTTGACTTGCTTAATTTGGATGCATCATCAGGAGGTACTGATCACCAGAGAAGGATATCATATTTGGTAAAGTGAATGCCAGTGAAGGCAAGGGAAAGCCTCAATGAGATGGATTGACACGAGGACTGCAGCAATGGACTGAAGCAAACATAACAATGATCATGAAGATGACACAGGACTGGGCAAAATTTCCTTCTGTTATACACAGAGTCACCATGAGTTGGAGCCAGAGGAGTTCTAAATGAATTCAAAAGGGAATGTGATAAACTGAGTAGAATAGAGGAATGGGGTAGTAGGAAGGAATAAGGAGAAATGATGTTTTCCTGGAAATACACCAGGACCAAGGTAATGTTTCACATACCCAATAAATAAATAAAATCAACCAATATACATAAATGATTCGTGGTGAATGACATACAGGTAACAAGTGATCTAACTGTATTAAAAGAAATATGATCACCCTGAAGGATGCATGGAAGAAAAGAAATCAGTATAGACAAAAAGAACTGTACACAAATATTGTACTGTAATTGGCACATTTGTTTCTGAGAGAGTTCTTGTTGTTGTTAGGTGCCCTTGAGTTGGTTCCATATCATAGTGATACTATGTACAACAAAATGAAACATTACCCAGTCCTGTGCCATCCTCACAATCATTGCTATGTTTGAGCCCATTGATGAACCACTGTGTCAATCCATCTCTTTTTCTCTGACCCTCTAATTTTCCAAGCATGATGTGCTTCTCCAGGGATTGGTCCCACCCGATGACACACCCAAAGTATGTAAGATGAAGTCCCATCATCCCCGCTTCTAAAGAAGTTTCTGTCTGTACTTCCTCCAAGATAGATTTGTTCGTTCTTCTGGCAGTTCATGGTATATTCAATACTCTTAACCAACACCATAATTCAAATGCTTCGATTCTTCTTTGTTCTTCCTTATTCATGCATGCATATAAGGCTATTCAAAAAACCATGGACGGAGTTGGCACACCTTATTCCTTAAAGTGATATATTTGCTTTTAGACACTTTAAAGAGATCTTCTGCACCAGATTTTTCCAGTGCAATGCGTTCTTTGATTTCTTGACTGCTGCTTCCATAGTTGTTGATTGTGATTCCAAGTAAAATGAAGTCCTTGAGAACTTCAATATTTTATCCATTTATCATGATGTTGCTTATTGGTCCAGTTGTGAGAATATTTGTTTTTTTTACGTTAAGGTGTAATCCATACTGAAGGATGTAGTCTTTGACCTTCATCAGTAGATGCTTCAAGTCCTTTTCACTTTCAGCAAGCATGGTTGTTTCATCTGCAAATTGCAGGTTGTTAATGAGACATCTTACAGTCTTGATGTCGAGTTCTTCTTCGTATAGTCCAGCTTCTCAGATTATTTGCTCAGCATACAAGTTGAATAAGTATGTTGAAAGAATACAACCCTCTTGCACATCTTTCCTGATTTTAAACATGCAATATCCCCTTGTTCTGTTTGAATGACTGCCTCTTGGTCTACTTACAGGTTCTACGTGAGCACAAATAAGTGTTCTAGAATCCCCATTCTTCATAACTGTGTTAAGGATAATTATGTTACCCATAATTTGTTATGATCCACACAGTCCAATGCCTTTGCCTAGTCACATAATGACAGACAGGTTTCTCACTAGATTTAAAAAAAAAAAGTTCAAAGGAAAGGATAAAGTTAAGGGAAGCTCAATGGTGTTTGGTTGGAATAGCAGTAACTCATGGTTTTTAGTATATATACAGGATGAAAAGAGGATAGCAGACATCCTAATAACTCTACAAAATGCTAAATGATCTAAAGGCCAAATCCATCATGAATATATAGGTACAGAATCCATAATAAAATATTAACAGATTTAATACATGTATTTATTCTTCTTTCTTCTCTTTTCTTTTATAAATGTAGGTGTGTAATTGTGACATTCATGAAAAAGAGAAATTATTATTACTTTTTCCTTTGCTACGTGGAATGACTTTCATCTTTTGAGAAATTTGTATAGGTTCTATGAGTGATTAATTGAACAATATCACAACATAGCTATTCACACACCAAAGTGATATGTCTGTGAAAGCCTGAGGACTCTGTGTTGCTACATGTGTCTTTAATGTTAGTAATGGAATTCTTATGTCACAGACACAGTTCCAAATTTGTTCAAAAACAAATGGTGAACATGTTTGTGTGTGTGTATATATGTGTGTGATTTGCTTATTCTTTTCCTTTTTTTTTAGCAGTTGCAATATTTATTCCAATTTCCACAAGACTTTAGAAATTATCTATGCGGAAAAATATAAAATGGTAGCCATATGGGAAAAATATATAATGGCAGCAATACGTATGTGTATTGAAAGTAAGTATATAGCGAAGGACTTTACCATTTGGCCTTTACCAACTTCTTTAGTATAGATCTATTCTTCCCTTATATTTCTAAGTATGTTTTGCTTTGTCTATTAAACCAGTTGACATGGACCATCTTAAATAAGAGTCATTTGACTGGTATCATGAACTCTTGGAGGGTATTGTTTCTTTGTTCTTCTGTATTCCTGGCATTTGACAGGGTTTGTGCTTTGCATTCATTCAATATCGGATGCACTTAACATTGTAATGCAAAACAAGTTGTAATAAGTATTTCCCATTTTCCAGAGCATGAATTCTATTTGTTTTCTCCTTGAGAAATATGGTATGGAGAAAGTGCTCAAATCATTTAATATAAAATTTAAGAAATAATTAAAATGCTTCTAAAATTCTTGCAACATTTATTCCTAATTTTTTTTAATTTTCAGGAAGTTAACATAAATAATGAAGTATATATTTTCTTTTTGTGACTTGAGAGCATGATCTCATTAGACACCATTTTCAGGTTGTTGTTTCATATCTTAAGGCACAAATAAAACATATGAAAGTGTTGATTAGTTTCTGGCAACAAACAATTGGCCATTTAGCTTTGGAAAATTAATATATGGTGGCATTTATCTAACAGGTTGGTTTGAAATAAAAAGTACATTTTCAAATATTAACACTGTGTAAACATACTGTAGTTCTCACACCCAAGAGAAATTGTGAAGAGAAATAGAGAGCAAGGAGCTTTACTGAGAAAAAATGAAAAAGCAGAAAGAAATTAAAAGAGCAGTAGAACAACAATGATGCTTTATCCTCTTCAAACCAGTAGCAATTCCTAGGATATATCGCTCTTGGGTAAAGCTAAACTGTTTGCTTCAAAACTTACCTTTATTCCATTAAGTGGAAGTAATTTGTTTTGAAAACATGTTCCAGAAATCCCAATACTTTTAAGTTCATTATGCAAGATATTGATATTTGTATTGATTTTACTACATGTTAGTCTTATACTCGTCCAAAGGCAGATCAATTAATGCACCATGTAATGACTGATAGTTCCATTAAGGTGATAGCCTAAGGTAACACGGAAAAAAATTAAAATGGCAGTTAATGTGTATGTGTATTGAAATAAAATGTTATCATGAGTACTACCTTTCATTATTTGGCCTCTATCAAATTCTATAGCATTTTTCCCTGGTATTTATTTCCAGTCCTCTACAACCTCTGTTTCCCTAATATTCCCCATATCTCTTCCCATTGAGTCTTCGCTTATGCTTTTCCCCTTCTTTACAAATCTGTTCTCTCATCCCTGATAATAAATCTGGGGTGCCTTGAAAGAATGAAAAACTGTTTTATGTGGATACATAACTCAGGCTGCAGAAGATTGTCTCAGGATAAAACAAAAAAAGAAACAATGCACCATGAATTAGAAGAAACATACACAAAAAATAGGAGCCTTACAATCTTAACATTTTCTGTTGGTAGAACATTAATCTATAAAACACTGCTTTGGAATATAGAGGAGATACTTATAGCCTGCTTTTTTAAAGTTTCCTTCCAAGCGAAGGAGAAACATTACTACAATACACATGGTCTCTCTCTGTCTCCTACCTGATTGGACATGTTTCCCTTCCGTTTTTTTTTTTTTTTTTGTACTTTACATAAAGATTTACAGAACAAACTAGTTTCTCATCAAACAGTTGGTACACACATTGTTCTATGACATTGGTTAACAACCCTATGACATGTCAACACTCTCCCTTCTCAACCCTGGATTCTCTATTACCAGCTTTCTCGTTCCCTCCTGCATTCTAGTCCCCGCCTCAGAGTTGGTGTGCCCCTTTAGTCTTGTTTTGTTCCATAGGCCTGTTCAATCTTTGGCTGAAGGGTGAACCTCAGGGGTGACCTCATTACCGAGCTGAAAGGATGTGCGGGGTCCATACTCTCAGAGTTTCTCCAGTCTCTGTCAGGCCAGCAAGTCTGGTTTTCTTTCTGAGTTAGAATTTTGTTCTACATTTTTCTCCAACTCTGTCTGGGACCCTCTATTGTTACCCTGTCAGAGCAGTCAGTGGTGGTACCTAGGCACCTTCTAGTTGTACTAGACTCAGTCTGGTAGAGGCCATGGTAGATGTGGTCCATTAGTCATTTGGACTAATCTTTCCCTTGTGTCTTTAGTTTTCTTCATTCTTCCTTGCTCCCAAACCAGTGGAGTATCCTAGATGATCTTGGGGAATATCTAGCTCAACTGACATTAACATAGTTTATAAAGAATATGTTATACATTCTACTTTGGTAAGTAGTATCTGGGGTCTTTTTTTTTCCCCCTCCTTTGAAGTGAACTAATCTGTCTTCAAGAATCACGTGTTCTATTGTGTGCCCCTATGCCAAATATTTTACATGAGCAGGCCCCAGCATGTAAGGAGAGAAGATCTTGGTGACTAGATCTGTACCATTTAATCATGGCTTTTGGTAGTAAAAAGTACATTTTTTTAAAGATATGTTAGTCTCTTCAACACAAAATTTATGAGTTAAAGGTGATGTTATATCCCCTGATATGAGAAAAAATAAAAATCTAAAAAGGCCAAGACATTATAAAAATGGAGCAGATAGATTAGAATTAGAAAAAAAAATAAAATGAAATATGTAATCAATGAAATTTAAAACTTTATAAATGGATAAAGTGGCAGATTAGATGTAGCTGAAGAGGGAATTGGTGGACAGAAGTTTGGTTTGAAGAAATTATACAACATGCACCAGAGAGATAATGGTAGACAATATTAAAGAGAGCCTAAATGGGATGAAAAAGAAGTCAGATATTGGTCCAAGGGAGTTCCAGAAATTGAGAGTAGAAAGAATTGAGGAGAAGCCATATCTTAATATATGAATTGTTTAGAATTAAAAAAAAAAGGGATTCTTACTAACAAAATAAATAAACCTAAATGAAAACCTAGAAATACTGTAGTGAGATTTTAAAATCCCAGAGAGATTACCTGCCTACGTAAAAAAGAAAAAAATAACTAATGACAGAAAATTTCTCAACAGCAAAAATAGAGTCCACGAGGATAAAATTATATCATAGAGAGTACATTCCCTGACTAAAACCAAAAAACCAAACCCATTGCCATCAAGTCAATTCTGACTCATAGTGACCCTGCAGGGCAAAGTAGAGCTGCCCCACAGGGTGTCCAAGGAGTGCCTGTTGGGTTTGAATTGCTGACCTTTTGGTTAGCAGCCATAGTACTTAACCACTATGCCACCAGGGCTTCCTCCTTGACTAAAATGAAGTAAAATTAGAAATCAAAAACAAAAAGATCCCTTTACACGTTTGAAATTTTGCAAAACACTTGTGAATATTTCATAGGTTAAAAATAATTGAAAATTAAAATTAGCAACATATTTAGAGCTATATCACAATAAAAGCAAATATATCTAAATTTTTAGTATGCAGCTAAAGCAGTAAAAAAAAAATTTTTAAAGTAGTAGTTAGTGGGAAATTATGACTTTAAATTTATTTTAAGAAGACTTTTGAAATTAATGCACTGAGGTGAGAATGTAAACAGTAGGTAACCTCAAAAAAAAAATTAGTAAGGAAACAGTAAATATTAGAACAGACAATAATATAATAAGAAACAAGGAAACAGAGACAACAAAATCAAAAGCTGACTAAAAGACTAATAAAATAGAAAAAAAAATTGATCAAAATAAAGAGAAAGTGAGAGAGAGAGAGGATGCAAATAAATACCAGAAATGGAAAAAGAAGACATAAACTCAGATCCAGTAAAAAAAAAAAAAAAAAATTAGAACACCATCATTATTTTTTTTTATTGTGCTTTAAATGAAAGTTTACACTTCAAGTTAGTTTCTCATACAAAAATTTATACATGCATTGTCATGTGACCCTAGTTGCTCTCCCTCTTATGTGACAGCACGCTTCTCCTTTCCACCCTGTATTTCCTATATCCATTCAACCAGCTCCTGTCCCTCTCTGTCTTCTCATCTCACCTCCAGACAGTAGCTGCCCATTTAGTCTCATGTATTTACTTGAGCTACGAACCACATTCTTCACAAGTATTATTTTATGTCATATAGTCCAGTCTAATTATTGTCTGAATAGTTGGCTTTGGGAATGGTTTTAGTTTTGGGCTAACAGAGAGTCTGGAGGCCATGTCTTCTGGGATTCCTACAGTCTCAGTCAGACCATTAAGTGTGCACCCCACTTTTCTCCAGCTCCATCAGGGACTCTTTCGTTCCCTGCCAGGTTGGTCATTGGTGGTAGCCAGACACCCTCTAGTTCTTCTGGTCTCAGGCTTAAGAAGACTCTGGTTTATATGGATGCTTTCTGTCTCTTAGACTTATATTTTCCTTGTTTTTGGGGTTCTTCATTCTCCTTTTCTCCAAGTGTGTTGGGACCAATTGATGAATCTTAGATGGCCACTTGCTAGATTTTCAGACCCGAGGCCCCACTCCTCAAAGTGGGATGCAGAATATTACCTTAGTAAACTTTGTTATGCCAATTGACCTAGATGTCCCCTGAAACCATGGTCCCCAGGCCTCTGCTCCTGCTACTCTGTTCCTCAAAGTGTTTGGTTGAATTCAGAAAACTTAACTTCTGGTTTAGTCCAATTGTGCTGACATCCCCTATATTGTGTGTTGTCCTTCCCTTCACCTAAGATAATCCGTGTCTACTATATAGTTAGCGAATACCTCTCTCCCTCCCTCTCCAGCCTTCTAACCATCAAATAATGTTTTCTTCTGTGTTTAAACCTTTTCTTGAGTTCTTATAACAGTGTTCTCATACAATATGTGTCCTTTTGTGACTAATTTCATTCATGATAATGCCTTCCAGATTCATCCATGTTATGAGACGTTTCTAGGATTCATCATTGTTGGATCCTATGGTAGTTCTACTTCTAGCTTTTTGACAAAGAACCAAATCGATTTTCAAAGTGGTCGTACCGTTTTACATTTCCACCAGCAGTGTGTAAGTGTTCCAGTCTCTCCACAAGCTCTCCAACATTTAATATTTTGGGATTTTTGTTTTTGTTGAGGTGAGATGGCATCTCATTGTAGTTTTGATTTGCATTTCTCTAATGGCTTTTAATGGCTAATGATCGTGAGCATTTCCTCATGTATCTGTTAGCTGCCTGAATGTCTTCTTTGGTGAAGTGCTTGTTCATATCCTTTGCCCATTTTTTATTTTGTTTATTTGTATTTTGTTGTTGAAGTTTTTCAGTATCTTGTAGATTTTAAAGATTAGAACTTGATGGGCTTTGTTGTAGCCAAAAATTTTTTCCCAGTCTGTAGGTTCTTTTTTCTCTTTTGTGAGGTCTTTGGGTGAGCATAAGTGTTTGACTTTTAGGAGCTCCCAGTTATCTAATTTCTCTTCTTGTGTTTCCATATTGTTAGTAATGTTTTCTATTCTGTTTATGCCATGTATTAGGGCTCCTAGCATTGTCCCTATTTTTTCCTTCCATGACATTTACCATTTTAGATTTTATATTTAAGTCTTTAGTTAGTTTCTGTGAATGTTGTGAGCTATGGGCCTGGTTTCAAATGCTGTGAGCTATGGGCCTGGTTTCATTTTTTTTGCAGGTGGATATCCAGTTATGCCAGCACCATTTGTTAAAGAGACTGTCTTTTCCCCAATTAACGGATTTGGGGCCTTTGTCAATTATCAGCTGCTCATAGGTAGATGAATTTGTGTCTAGATTCTCAATTCTGTTCCACTGGTCTATGTATCTGTTGTTGTACCAGTACCAGGCTGTTTCGACTACCATGGCAGTATAACAGGTTCTAAAATCAGGTAGTGTGAGGCCTCCAACTTTGTTCTTCATCTTCAGTAATGCTTTACTTATCCAAGGCCTCTTCCCCTTCCATATGAAGTTGATGATTTGTTTCTCCATCTCATTAAAAAAATCATTGGAATTTGGATCCGGATTGCATGCTATCTGTATATCTCTTCGGGTAGAATAGACATTTTCACAACGTTGAGTCTTCCTATCCATGAATGAGGTATGTTTTTCCACTTATGTAGGTCTCTTCTGGTTTCTTGCAGTAGTGTCTTGTAGTTTTCTTTATATAGGTCTTTCACTTCCCTGGTTAGATTTATTCCTAAGTATTTTATCTTCTTGGGGACTATTGTAAAAGATATTGATCTGGTGATTTCCTCTCCAAGTTCTCGTTGTTGGTGTAGAGGAATCTAATTTATTTTTGTATGTTTATCTCATATCCTGATACTTTGCTGAAATCTTCTATTAGTTAGTGTCTTTGTGGGTTATTTTGGGTTTTCTGAGAAGATTGTATCATCTGCAAGTGGAGATAAATTTACTTCTTCCTTACCAATTTGGAAGCATTTTATTTCTTTTTCTAGCCTAATTGCCCTGGCTAGGACCTCCAACATGATGTTGAATAAGAGTGGTGATAAAGGGCAACCTCGTCTGGTTCCTGTTCTCAAGGGGAATGCTTTCAGACTGTCTCCATTTAGGATGATGTTGGCTGTTAACTATGTATAAATGCCCTTTAATATGTTGAGGAATTTCTCTTCTATTCCTATTTTGTTGAAAGTTTTTTATCATGAATGTCTGTTGAACTTAGTCAAATATATTTTCTGCATCAATTGATAAGACCATGAGATCCCTGTCTTTTTTTATTATTATTATTTATGTGGTGGATTACATGGTTTTTCTAACGTTGAACTATCTCTGCATACCTTGTGTGAATCCCACTTGGTCATGGTGAATTAGCCTTTTGATATGCTGTTGAATTCTATTGGCTAGAATTTTGTTGAGGATTTTTGTGTCTATGTTCATGAGGGGTATTGGTCTGTAATTTTCTTTTTTTGAGATGTATTTACCTGGGTTTGGTATCAGGGTTATTCTGGCTTCATAAAATGAGTTTGGGATTACTCCGTCCTTTTCTATGTATTGAAATATCTTTAGTAGTAGTGGCGTTAACTCTTTTCTGAAACTTTGGTAGAATTCTACAGTGAAACCATCAGGGCCAGGGCTTTTTTTTGGGGGGGGGAGGGGAGTTTTTTAATTACCTTTTCAATCTCTTTTTTTTGTTATAGGTTTATTTAGTTTTTCTGCCTCTGTTGGTGTTAGTTTAGGTAGGTACTGTGTTTCTAGAAATTTGTCCATTTCCTCTAGGTTTTCAAATTTCTTAGAGTATAATTTTTCATAGTATTCTGTTATGATTCTTTTAATTTCAGTTGGGTCTGTTGTGATGTCATCATCTCATTTTTTATTCAGGTTATTTGCTTCCTCTCCTATTTTTCTTTTGTCTGTTTGGCCGATGGCTTATTGATTTTATTGATCTTTTCAAAGGACCGGCTTTTGGTCTTGTTAATTCTCTCAATTATTTTTCTATTCTCTTTCATTTAATCCTTCTCTAATTTTTATTATTTGCTCTTTTCTGTTGCCCGAGTGCTTCTTTTGCTGTTGTCTTTATATTTGTTTGAGTTGTAGGGTTAATGTTTTGATTTTGGCCTTTTCTTCTTTTTGGACGTGTGCATTTATTGCTATAAATTGACCTCTGAGCACTGCTTTTGCTGCATCCCAAAGATTCTGGTAGGATGTGTTTTAATTCTCATTTGATTCTGTGAATTTCTTTATTCAATCCTTAATTTCTTCTATAACCCAACAGTTTTTGAGCAAGTGGTTTTTCAGTTTCCATGTGTTTGACTTTTTTTCCTTGCTTTTTCTGTTATTGATTTCTACTTTAATGGTTTTATGTTTAGAAAACATGCTTTGTAATATTTTGATGCTTTGGATTCTGTTAAAGCTGGCTATTCTGGAGAATGTTCCATGTGTGTTGGAAAAGAAAGTATATTTGTCTGCTTCTGGGTGGAGTGTTCTGTACATATCTACGAGATCAAGTCGATTGATTGTGGCATTTAGATTTTTTTTTTTATTGAGCTTGTTTTTGAATGTCCTGTCCTTCACTTAAAGTGCTGCGTTGCAGTCTCCTACTGTTATTGTGGGGCTGTCTAGCTCACCTTTCAATGCTGTTGGAGTTTGTTTTATGTATTTTGGAGCCCTGTTGTTTGATATGTAAATATTTATTATAGTTATGTCCTCGTAGTGTATAGACCTTTTAATCTTTATACAGTGTCTTTCCTTATTCTTTGTGGTAGATTTAACTTGAAAGCCTATTTTGTTAGAAATTAATATTGTCACCCCTGCTCTCTTTTGATTGTCGTATCCTTGATGTATTTTTTTTTCCATCCTTTGAGTTTTAGTTTGTCTTTATCTTTATGTCTAAGGTGTGTCTCTTGCAGGCAGCATATAAACAAATCATTTTTTTTTAACCCATTCTGCCACTCTCTGTTTCTTTCTTGGTGCATTTAGTCCATTTACATTCAGCATAATTATTGATAGGTATTTATGAGTTTTAGTGCTGGTATTTCGATGTCTTTTTTTTGTGTATGTTGTTGACAGTTTCTTTGTTCCACTTAATCTCTGTGCTGAGTCATTTGTCTTTATGTGTTTTCTTTTCATCTTTTTCATTGTTGTTGATTTTGTATTTGCTGAGTCTTTATGCTTTTCTTATTTTTTATTTTGATGTGTAGGTTAGTTAACTTTGCGGTTGCCTTAATATCTACCCCTTTTTTCTAAGTTTAAACCAACTTTTATTTCTTTATGTCACCTTGACTTACTCTCTTTATGAAAGATCTATAACCACATTTTTAGTCCCTCTTTTTTTTAGTGTTGCCATCTTTTACATATTGATGTCTCTGTTCTGTCTTTTCAGTTTTTTTAGATTTGACTTATTTTTATGATTTCCCTACCTAGGTTGATATCTGGTTTCTCTGTCCTGTAGTGTAGTCTTGGGTTGTTATTTGATGTTATTAATTTTCTACCCTGAGGACTCCCTTTTATATTTCTTGTAATTTTGGTTTGGTTTTTGCAAATACTCTAAACTTCTATTTATCTGTTAATGCCCTAATTTTGCCATCATATTTGAGA
Source organism: Loxodonta africana (assembly GCF_030014295.1). NCBI lineage: Eukaryota > Metazoa > Chordata > Mammalia > Proboscidea > Elephantidae > Loxodonta > Loxodonta africana. Next base: position 71,183,206 of record NC_087356.1, read on the forward strand.
GACAGTTTTGCTGGATATATAATACTGACTGGCAATATTTTTCCTTCAAGGCTTTATATATGTTATCCCATTGCCTTCTTGCCTGGGTGGTTTCTGCTTGGTAGTCTAAGCTTAGTCTTGTTGACTCACCTTTGCAGATGACTTTTTGTTTTCTCCTAGCCAGTCTTAAAATTCTCTCTTTATCTTTGGTTTTGGCAAGTTTGATTATAATGTGTCTTCGTGACTTTCTTTTGGGACCTACTTTGTGTGGGGTTCAATGAGCATCTTGGATAGATATCCTCTCACCTTTCATGATATCAGAGAAGTATTTTGCCAACAAATCTTCAACAATTCTCTGTATTTTCTGTCATCCTCCCCTGTTCTGGTACTCCAGGCACTAGTAGGCTATTCCTGTTGATAGAAAAAAAAAAAAAAAAATACAGTCCCATATAATTCTTAAGGTTTCTTCATTTTTTTTTTTAATTTCTTTTCTGATTTTTCCTCAAATAATTTGGTGTCAAATATTTTATCTTCACTCTCTAACTTCCATTGATTCAGTTCTGCTCTTATGGCTTTCTATTGAGTTGTCTAGTTCTGAAATTTTATTGTTAATCTTTTGGATTTCTGTTTGCTATGTTTTCTTGCAGCCTGTTAAATCTGTCATTATGCTATTTGACAATCTTAAGTTCTTCTATTGCTTTGTCTGTGTGTTCCTTGGCTTGTTCTGAGTTTTGCCTGATCTCCTTCCTGACGTCTTGAAGAGTTTTGTATATTAATCTTCTGTATTCTACCTCCAGTAATTCCAGAAAATTATCTTCCTCTGGAAGGTTCTTTAACTCTTTGTTTTGGGAGCTTGCTGAAGCTATCATGGTTTGCTTCTCTATGTGATTTGATATTGACTGTTATCAATAAGTTATTAAGTTTATTTATTTTATGTTTGCTTACTGTGTCCTAGCTTCTTGCTTTGTTTTGTTTTTACATGCCCAAATAGGCTGCTCTTGTGAGCTGGTTTAATTATTTGTGCCTTTGAAGCTCTAATGTACTGTCACCAGGTGGTTAGATCTGTCACTAGTTATGTGAACCCAGGAGTCTGTTTATTTTTCTTGTATGGATTCAGCTAAGGTGTTCAGGTAGTTGATCACCAAGTTTGTGGTGCAGGCTCTCACTTGCAGTCCTAGATTGGTGTAGGCACAGGTACATGGCTGTGGTAGGGGGTCACGTGCTGAGCAATTCAGGGGGCTGACAGCTGCCCCTGAATGTCTGGGAGGAAAGCATGTCCCTGTTCCCTAGAGCATGTAGGCAGGTGGAGGTTTCAGCTGGACTATGGGGACCCAAAGCTGTTGGATGTAAGGACAAGGAGGCACCACTTATTCTTGGATCTCTGTTGTGAGTGGCTAGGTGGCATGGGTGGAGCCAGCAGTTCTCATGCCTCTGCTATGGGTATGTGAGGATTCTGCTTAATAGGCAGAGAGGTGTGAAATGTCACAACTGTATAGCTGATACAGTTGAAGTTAGGATTCAGGTATATACCCTGTTGTACTGTGCTAATGAGGGCCTACGCTGTTGAAATGGTCCCACTCTGGCCTATGTAGAAGTGAAAGGTATCCAAGTCCATGGACCCCTTGTTCCTTTGCCTAGATGAAGAGTTGTGCCTGTCCTGAGTTCCTGGTTTAGGAGAGCTGTTAGATTATTTTTTTCTTGTTTGTTAATTTGTTTCCACTCCAAGGCAGGAGTATGGCTCAGGGTCCTACTTCCAGTCCATGGGATCCAGCAATTGCCAAACCTGACCTAGGCCTGGTGCAGAGCAGGGAGGGGACAGATAAGTGGGAAAAGGGTTTTTCCCTAAGCGGTGTTTTTTGATCTGCACAGTAGGTTAGACACTTGTACTTACCTTTTGCCAACTGAGTATTGCTTTTCACTGGTTCTGGAGGCTCAAGTAGACTCTTCACCACTTGGTCTCTCCTTACGTGGAAAATGCGTCCAAGTCCCACTGCTTGTCTCACCACTCTCGCCAGACGATGTGGCCTGCAGGGTGCCAGTTCCCACCAGGTCAGGTCTGGCAACTGCTCGCTGCTTCTGAATCACCGTTCTCTCCCCCTGTCACTCAGTCCGATTCCTTCAACTTTGCCTTTGATGTTCAGGGCTCCTAGATTGTCATATATAACCAATTCACTTGTTTTTTCAGGTCTTTGTTGTAAGAGGGGCCGTGGAAAGTGTCTGACTGCTCCACCATCTTGACCCCACCTCCTTCCCATGATTAATTTTATTTAAGAAATTTGAAAAGCTAGATGCAATGAATAACTATAATTGAGGCGCCAAATAGTTGAATAAGAGGTGGAATGTGCTTGTCGATTGCTTCTGAATATACGGCCTTCCTGTTTCTCCAGGCTCATTAGCTTTGGGGCTATGGTCCTGTACTTTCAAATGGAGTACCCTTGTTTATTTCTTTCGTCTGAGGGTGAATGTCAGGAAAGTCCTCTAAGAAAAGGAAGCAAATCAAGGAGTAAGGAAAAATACAACTTTAAAATTAGCTATGACTCCCTCCTGCTTATTTTATTTTTTGAAAGTGATCTTAGCAACACTCCAGTTATATCTGTTTTCTCTTCAGCATCTTCCTGGATGTGATTTTTTTCTCTCTCTCTTTTTCTTTTCCTCTACAGGATGCTGTTTTTCCATCTTTATTTTATTCCTCATCTCTAATGGTTTGCTGATTGTATTCTTTCTTGGTTTGCTGCATTATTTGTGTCTTCACGAATTTTAAAAATATTTTTTCTGCTACTTCATGGAATTTTAGGCAGGAGTGAGGAGCAACTCATGTGCTCAAACTCTCAGATCTTTTCATTCACTAATTCTTTCTTCATTCTTAAAATGTAGTTTATTCCCCAGGGTGTGTCTTAATGTTGGCAATTTTGCCATTTACATCATTTTTACTTTTCCTACAAAATAGTCTTCTGTTTTGTTCCGTAGATTCATTTCTTATTCATAAATTTTCTGTATTGTTTCTTTAAATATTTTTTATTCTTTATTCAATTTTAAATTTCATAAACTTTTCTGCATAATGCAAATCTATTTTTTAAAATCTTATCCACATTAGTTATCTCTTTGTTGTTTCTCTACATGATTTTTTATGCTACTGATCATTTCATTTATGTATGGTTTTATTCTTTTCTAATTTTGATGCATTAATTTATTGTTATTTCCAATTTCTATTGAACCCCCTAGATCTTCTTGTTTTCCATCTAATTCTGTTGACTTATTTTTGGTTTTCCCCCAATGGTTTAAATATTCTCTTTATTTGGGGAAGAGAAAAATGTACGTTTGGTTTTTTTTTAACTTCTTTGAGATTAGATTATCCATCAGATTTTCATGTTGTGCTTCTAATCTTCTCTGTCCCCCAACTCCCATCACCTCTGTAAATTACTTCACATACTTGCAATAATTGCAGTATTGTTTCCTTTTAAATAACTTATATTTTATAAGAGCAGTGCAATCCAGCTGTTCTTTTTGCCCAAATATTTTGTGGGTGGATATTCTCGCTGATGCATTTTCCATGTCTCAGGGCCCTTCCTGAGCTTTTGCTTGAATGTGGTATTTTGTCAGCTTGTGCTCTCAGAAATGAGCCCATGCACTCTTGTAGATTTAGCCTTTGGTTAAAAGTTACTACCTGGTTTATTCTGCTAAAGTTGGAGTTTAGGTGTTCTTCCTCCCAAATCAGGGTTTCTCCCAAATCAGGATTAGTTACTGAACCTTATCTTCTGTGAGAAACTACCAGTCCTAGTTTTTGTTGTGTTTTGTTTGGGGCTTTGTCTTCCCTTCTGCTTCACCAATTACTCTCAGCTGATTATCCCACTATCATTTGGAGAAAAACACAGGCACTTTGGCCAGAGTTTTTAAAATCTGTACTTGGAAGTCAGAATTTACATGAAGCTTGCATACATCTTTTACTTGGGCCACACAGGTCCTCAGAGCGTTTGTACTATTTTCCTCTTTTCTACTAAATCCCCACTGATTTGTATATTCCTCACTCATGATCATTTTTCCTTTGACAAAGCCAGAAAAAAACAAATGCAGAATCCAACCACTTTTCCCTTATGGTGGTGGGGTGGGACTTCTCATTTAGAGAGACTCTTGTCATCTGTCTCTAAGCTTCTAATTACACACTCAGTCTCTTTCCTCCCCAACATAGAAGTTTTCAGTAACAATTTTCCGGATTTTTCTTTTTTTCATTGACTTTTCCCTAGAATCTACTTCAATTGGGTATGGTAGAAACAGAAGTTAATTTCCATAATTTTTTATATTTATAAGGTTTTTCTAAAGTTTTAGTGTAAAATCTGTCCTTTCATTTTTGTTGTTGTTTCTTTGACATTAAACTGGTATAATATGTGTATCGTTGTTATGTTGTTAGGTGCAATCAAGTTGGTTCTGAATCACAGCAACCTTATGTACAACAGAACATAACACTGTGCAGTCCTGTGCCATCCTCACTGTTCTTGCTATGTCTGGGCCCATTGAAGCAAGGACAGTGTTAGTCCATCTCATTGAGGATCTTCCTCTCTTTTGCTGTCCCTGTACTTTACCAAGCATGATGTCCCTCTCCAGGGACTGGTCTCCCCTGATTAATGTGCAAAGTACATGACACAAAGTATTGTCATCCTTGATTCTAAGGAGCATTCTATCTGTACTTCTTCCAAGACATATTTGTGCTGCTGGCAGTCCATGCTACATTCAATATCCTTTGTCAATACCATAATTCAAATGCTTCTATTCTTCTTCTGTCTTCCTTGTTCATTGTCCAGCTTTCTCATGAAAATGAAGCAATTTAACAGACCATGGGTTGGGTAAGGCTCGCCTTAGTTCTCAAGGTGGCATCTTTTTTTTTTTTTTTTTTAACACTTTAAAGAAGTCTTTTGCGGCAGGTTTGCCCAACACAATACACCATTTAATTTCTTGACTGTTGCTTCCATGGATGTTGATTGTGGATCCCAGTAAAATTAAACCCTTAACAACTTCAATCCTTTCTCCTTTTGTCATATGTTGCTTATTGGTCCAGTTGTGAGGATTTTTGTTTCTTTAAGTTGAGATGGAAAATCTGGTGACATAGTGATTAAGTGCTACGGCTGCTAACCAAAAGCTTGGCAGTTCAAATCCACCAGGCGCTCCTTGGAAACTCTATGGGGCAGTTCTACTCCGGCCTATAGGGTCACTATGAGTCAGAATTGACTCAATGGCAATGGGTTTGGTTTTGGTTTTATGTTGAGATGTAATCCATACTGAAAACTGTAGTCTTTGGCCTTCATCAATAAATGTTTCAAGTCCTTTCCCTTTCAGCAAACAAAGTTGTGTCATCTGCATATCACAGGTTATTAGTGAGTCTTCCTTGAATACTGATGCCTTGTTCTTCTTCATATAGTTCAACTTCTTGGGACATTTGCTCAGCATACAGATTGAATAAGTACTGTGAAAGGAGGCAACCTGACACATACCTTTCCTGATTTTAAACCATACAGCATCCCCTTGCTCTATTTGAACAACTCCCTCTTGGTCTATGTACAGGTTCCACATGAGCATAAATAAGTGTTCTAGAATTCTCATTCTTTGCAATGCTATCTGTAATTTGATCCAAGTTGCCGAATGCCTTTGCACAGTCAATAAAACACAGGTAAACTTCTTTCTGGTATTCTCTGCTTTCAACTAACATCCATCTGATAAAAAAATCTGATAGAAGCAATGATATCCCCCACTCCATGTCCTCTTCTGAATCTGCCTTGAATATCTGGCAGTTCTCCGCTGATGTACTGCTGTAACTATTTTTAATTGTCTTCTACATAATTTTACTTGCATATGATACTAATGATATTGTTGGTTAATTTCCACACTCTGCAGGATCACCTTTCTTTCGGATGGGCATGTATATGGATCTCTTCCAGTCGCTTGGCCAGGTATCTGTCTTCCAAGTTTGTTGGCAGAGACAAGTGAGCACTTCCAGTGTTTCATTCTTTTGTTGAAGTACCTCAATTGGCATTTCTTCAATTCCTGGAGCCTTGGTTTTCGCCAATACCTTCAGTGCATCTTAGACATCTTCCCTCAGTAATATTTGTTCTTGATCATGTGCTACATCCTGAAATGGCCGAATGTTAACCAGTCCTTTTTGGTACAGCAACTTTGTGTATTCTTTCCACCTTCATTTGATCAATTTATACCAGTAAAATCCTTCAATATTGCAACTCAAGGTTTGAATTTTTCCTTCATTTGTTTCAGCTTGAGAAATTCCAGGCATGTTCATCCCTTTTCATTTTCTATCTCCAGGAACATTTCATTATAATACTACTTTGTCTTCTGGAGCTGCCCTTTGAAATCTTTTCAGCTCTTTTACTTCATCATTTCTATTGTTACTTTAGCTACTCTGCAATCAAGAACAGCTTCAGAGTCTCTTCTGACATACATTTTGGTCTTTTCCTTCTTTCTTTCCTTTTAGTAACCTTTAGCTTTCTTCTTGTATGATGTCCTTCATGTCATCCCACAACTCGTCTAGTCTTCAGTCATTATCGTTCAATGCACTAAATGTATTCTTGAGATGGTCTCTAAATTCAGGTGGAATATAAGGCCATACTTTGGCTCTCATGAACTTGTTTTAATTTTCCTCAGCTTCCACTTGAACTTGCATATGAGCAGGGGATGGTCTGTTTCACAGTCAGCCCCTGGTCTTGTTCTGACTGATGATATTGAGCTTCTCCATTGTCTCTTTCCACAGATGTAGTCAATTTGGTTCTTGTATATTCCATTTGGAGAAGTCCATATATATAGATGCTGATTATTTTGTTGAAAAAAAATGTATTTGGGATGAATAAGTTGTTATTCTTACAAAATTCTATCATGTGACCTCCTGCATTGTTTCTATCACCAATGCCACGTTTTCCAACTACTGATCCTTGTTAGTTTCCAACTTTCTCATTCTAATCACGAGTAATTATCAGTGCATCTTGATTACATTTGATCAATTTAAAACTGCAGAAGATGGCAAAAAATCTTCAATTTATTTTTGGCATTACTGTTGGTACATAAATTTGAATAACAATCATATTAACTGGTCTTCCTTTTGGACACATGAATATCATACTATCTCTGACTACATTATACTTCAGAATATATCTTGAAATGTTCTTTTTGACCATGAAACTGACCCCATTCCTCTTTAATTTGCCATCCCTTGCATAATAGACTACAGGATTGTCTGATTATAAATGGCACTATCAGTCCATTTCAGCTCACCAATGCCTAGGATATTGATCCTGAAGTGTTCTCTTTCATTTTTGACAACTTCCAATTTTCCTTGATTCATACTTTGTACAGCCCACGTTCCAATTATTGATGGATGTTTGTAGCTGTTTCTTCTTATTTTGAGTTATGCAACATCAGCAAATGATGGTTCTGAAAGATTTACTTCATCCACGTCATTAAGGTCGACCCTACCTTGAGGTCTTTTGCAGCAGAAGACCTCTTTAAAGTTTTCAAAAACAACGGAACCTAACAACAACTGCTTTGAGGAGGGATTCTTTCCACAGTCGTGTTTTGAGTGCCTTCTAACCTGAGGGATTCATCTTCTGGCACTGTATCTTACAATGTCCTGCTGCTATCCACAAGGTTTTCACTGGCCATTTTTTTTTTCAGAAGTAGATTGCCAGGTCCTTCTTCACAGTCTGTCTTAGTCTGGAAGCTTGACTGAGACCTGTCCACCATAAGTGACCCTGCTGGTATTTCAAATACTAGTTGTATAGCTTCCAGCATCATAACAATGGTCAACCTCCCACAGTATGACAAACAGACTAGTGGTGAATTGATATGTGTACTATTAATTTTACTATTTTAATTTAGTTTTTTAAATAATTTCATTAGTTTTAGATACAGGAAATTTGGTAGCCCTAAGTTTATTCTACCTTCTCTGTCTCTATCCTTCCCATTTGGCAATGGATATAAAAAAAAAAAAAATGGATATAGCTTCCTTTAATTAGTGCCTTTTTTGTAATGCCTCAGTTATAACCTGTATTAAAGCTTTATTATGGAAACTAAATGAAAATGTTCCCTACAGCTGGGGAAGGGTAATAGTATTTTCTAGCAGACTCTTCCTGAAGAATGGTATTTTCTAGTGGACTCTTTCTGAAGAATAACGAGGACTGCTAATTTATGCATCAGTTCCACAAAATTAATGAGGAGTTAATTTCTGGATAGGTTCAAAATGACTTGGAACCAGATAACTTTAAATCATGGTTCTGCCAATTATTGCGTGGGAAGTAATTTAAACTCCCTTAGCTTTATTTTTCTGTGTTGGTTTCACATGGTGGTCCAGAGGATTCAAAAGAATATTGTCTGGCATAACAGTTTGTAAATTCCAATGTGTTACGTAAGGAAGAGGTATACTTTATACTTTATTTTTTCTCACAGGGACCAATCCGTTTGGTGATGAGATCTTTATGAGATAGTGTAAAGGTCTAATATGCTTTTTCATAATTATGTAATGCACATGGGGCCAGATCTTGAGAGACTTGGAGTCCTTCGGGAATTAGTTGTTGTATATATCTAAGCTCCCTTTCAAAATTTGAAAATAAAGCTAAGATACCAGCTTTAGTCTTAAGGTAAGTTGACACCACCTTCACAGTAAGTCATAGAAGAAGCTCTAAGTGATGTTTGGGGTTAGCTGTATGTAAATGCTTTAATTAATATTTCATCGTTCAAGATATTAAAGCAATAACACCAAAAACTTATATGGCACTCAATATGTACCAGTTTTTAACCACAATTAACAATATTTTATGCTTAAAAATCCTATGAGATATATTTTAAAGATGAAGAAAATTCATAAGTTACATTGCTTATGGTTACACAACTAGTAAGCAGCAGGATTTGAACCTTGATAGACTGGCTCCAGAGAGCAATCTCTTATCACTTTGCTATGCTGGAAAAGCAAAATTTACCTTCTTCATTAGAGGAAGACGTCAAGATTGTATTTATGTGTTTTTTAAACGGCTGCTGAAGGAAATGTTGCAATACCTGGCAACTGCTCTAAAAAACTTTGCCTGTAGGAGGTAACTGTGAGTATTTTACATTTCCATATTTACTTGCATTCTGTCTGTACATGTATTGGATGGCAATTTCCTTCATTTGAGTTTCTGTTCTCTTGATCTCAGCTTTAGTATTATCAGAACCACCATTAAGCCAAACAAGTGCCCCAGAGCCCAACATTTAATTCCCACTTGACCTGAAATCTGTTACATCTGCTTACCTGGAAGACTTATTTTTTTTGTAGATGTTTTTTGATTCTTAAATAGCATCTAATCAAAGTCACTATTGGCAAGTGCAGTACTACATTTTCAAACTTAATTTGTGACTGGGCCCATCATTATTGTTAAACACAAAAACAATTTTTGTTTTTGTTTTTGTTTTTTGTGTTTAAAGTTCAATAAATCATCAAGAATATTTTAGAGGTAGACAGGTCAGTCAGCTTGGTTATGTTAACGGTATTTAATGACCTCACCCACGTATTGCTCCCAGTGTTTGTCTGACCAGGTCACAGCAAAAGTTTTTTCTGTCAGGGCAGGAACATAGCATAATTGCCAATGCGGCAGCTGCTAAAAGGCTACCCACTCTCTTAAATTTAAACCACAATGCCTTAATTTATAGTCTATAACATGCTCTTGACAATTCTTCCCAAGTGAACATGGGAAATCCAGAAATCTCTTGATTTTTATGTTTCTTAAATGATTATTTTTCAAGCTTTTTCATTTTCCAGTTGAAACAGAATGCTCTACTTTATGAGAGCCTGGAACAAAGAATACCTTTATCCTGATAGTGATGCACATGCTAATCGACTTTCTCATTCATGCCTCTTGGGTAATGATGCCTGCTGCTCTGGGGAGCTTTGGAGTAAATCACACAAAGTAAACTCAGAAAGTATGTTAGAAATGTAAAACATAATAAAAATAATAACTGATAGTTGCATTGTGGATTAGAGTTTGCAAAGCTTCATAAGGATGTTTTAATCAGCATAATTAGTCTTTTTATGGATAAAGAAATAGACTCAGAGTGAATGAATGATTCGTTGTAACCACACAGGCTTTACACTACATAGCGGAGTCAAGGTTTTAACTCATGTCTTCTGCCTCTGAATATGATGCCCCTCCGTCTATGTCATAATACAATCATAGGGGAAAAAATTTGAAGTTAGGAAATATTTGGTTCTGATAAAATGCATACAGATGTTTTATGACAGTTGCTTTATGTAATGCCACAAACACAAAAATACCTCCTCTTGAAAAAAAAACAAAAAACCCAAAACCAGTTGCCATCGAGTTGATTCCAATTCATGGCAACCCTACAGGACAGGGTGGAACTGCCCCATAGAGTTTCCAAGGAGTGCCTGGTGGATTTGAATTGCCATCCTTTTAGTTAGCTGCTGTAGTAAGTTTAACCTCATTCTCTAGCAAGAAGGTTGAACTTTATGAATTTAATTTTCCTGGCAAAACACCAGCCTTATCAGAGTTCAAAGGAACAGCACTATTCCCAATGATGTTTGAGGTTCTTAAGTTTAACAAATATTATTCTTGCCTCTTGAATAAAATTACATCATAGAAATGTAAGAAACAGCAGGATATCACCAATAAATATAGCTGTATATTATAGAGCCTATGACTGATTAGGTAAATTTTATTAAATGCCATCTTTCTATGAAAGAAAATAACAGATCAATACTTGATACAGACAGTACTATGCTTAAAAAGCAGGGTTAACAAGAGGAAGAAGTGTCTTAGATTTGAGTATCTTTATTAAATAAAGTAGGAAAATTATAGAATATTAATTTTTGTCCTAATTAGGCACATATCATTTTTTTTTCCATTTAAATACTGGATTCTTCATGGACATCTCAATGAAGGTTCTGATGGGCAGTGTTCTCATATCTTTGTTTAGTTGATGGTGTAAGCAGGCAGCTACTTTCCTTAAATATCCATTTATTCTTTCTGAAGATCAGACCTGAGACTTTTCTGCCCTACATGCTGGCTGCATTATAAAGCCTTAAAAGCACTAGCATTGTAGGTCATCAGCCACAAAAGAGTAAAATGGGGAGATGAACAAAACAATGTCTTTTTCTCTCCCCACTGAGTAACGTACCACCTATGCAAATAAAAAAATAATTTTTTTTTTTGGTGCCATCTATGCAGATACCCAAAAATCAAACCCATTGCTTTGAGTTGATGCCAACTCACAGCAACCCTACAGGACAGAGTAGAACTGCCCCATAAGGTTTCCAAGAAGTGGCTGGCAGATTCAAACTGCCAATCTTCTGATTAGCCAAACTCTTAACCACTGTGCCACCAGTGTTCCAAAAATTACGGAAGCCTTCACAAATTTGCTTGTCATCCTTGCGTGGGGGCCATGCTAATCTTCTCTGTATTGTTCCAGTTTTAGTATAAGTACTGTTTCACTTTCATTTAGTATAACACCATTTCATTTTCAGTGAAATTTCACATATGTAAATACCTTATTATTCTCGCTTTGCATTTCATACTTCCCGGTTTTGTTGCTTTGAAGATGCTGAAAATAATCTTTTGATGATTCAGGGCAATAGCTTTTATGTGCATGAGATGTTTTGAATACGTACGTGTGCTTTTGTATGTTCAAATGTTTCAGAGTCCTAGGTAACTATGTAATTCAAGGATTTTTTTTTAACTGCATTTTATAGGTTTTTGGAGGCCTGTTTTCTTCCTCTTTAATATGAGCTTTCTTTAACAGCTTTCTCATGTCTTCCTTCCTCTTTGAAACTTGCAACTTTTGTTCTGATCTCTTCCAGCTGTCTTACAATTATTTCTTAATTTAAAAAAATGATATGTCTTTAAAAGTAGACCAGTGTAGAATAAGTAAATAAACTTTAATATTTGGACATTGTGTCATTTATATTGCCTTCTTAAAGATGTTTTACTTATATCAGGTTTTTTTAACACTGAAATTTTAATTTACTAAGTAAATGTCTCCAGATAAGAGGAGTAATTACTGCATATTTGTTGCTCTTCTCAATCTTTTGGGCTCTCTTAAAGCATAATCTAATGGATTTTGTTTACTCTGACAGATCAGCAAATTTAGCCCCAAAGTTAGCAGGAATATCTCTACAGTCACAGAGAGATGGAACTATTATGGTTCTGAGCTCCGGACAACCCTTCCCTGTGGTAATGAATTTCAGATTATTTGGGATTATAAAAAAGAAATTTACAGTCAGTTTATGTATAAAACCCATTGCATAACATATAGTTTATGTATAAGCCTATCAAAAAGCCGTGGCATCCACTAAGTGTATCTCAACCAAGAATATACCACCTCTACATCCCTTTTTCCACATGCCTTTATTTCCTTCAGCCTTTCATCCTGCTGAATTTTAAGGATTATTGACTTCTGTATGAGTAACAAAAACGTCAGGTCTCGGTCTTATTCCTATAACTCATTGGAAAAGTTCAAAGCATCGGCCTGGACGTGGTCCAATCACATAGCCATTTATAAAGGGGTTACTGAGAGTTGCATCCTGGAAACTCCGACTCCTTTTCTCTTTAGAATACTATCTCCATGAATCCAGAAACACGGCTCTCTTTTATGCGTTCTTACAGACAATAACACCCTATCTAATTCAGCCTTTAAATTAATACACGTATTAAGCATCCTTAAGATGTTGTGGAAGCTATATAGAAGAAAAGATATTACTATAAATTTTCATGACTTTTTGTTGTGATCGTGAAAAATGATCACATATTGAATGAAAATTAAAAGAAGCTATGTATCATTTTATGTATCATATTTTTACTCCATTTATATTTTTAAACATTTTGGAAAAATAAAACTTAAAACTATCCAAGCCAAGGTTAGAAACTCAGATTTGAATATTTTCTCTATTAAATATACCATAAATCAAAGAAACATTTTGTATTATTCAACAAAACCCAATAAAATTACCAAATTTAATTTCTTAAGTAATATATAATGTTTTAGCCTAAAGTAGTAAACGCTTGCCCAAATTTTTGCCTGACTTTAGGAAAAATTAAGTTGGCGAATGAGAAATCTCCCACTCCTGATCTAAGGACTTTGAGAGAGAAAGGTCCGTAAGATTTTGGCCTGTAATGAAGGACAGAGGGGAGAGGCTGAAGGGGGAATACTGATTTGTTGATGGCACCTGAAAGCTGACCCTATTTCTTTGCTGTTTCTGGGATGCAGAAGATCCAAATTATAGTCTAAGAATAGCCTTTAGTACCTAGAGGACATTAATTAGGGACATTTACACATTATTTATACACTCACACATTCTCTTTATAGACTTCTAAGTTCCTGTGTCCGCTTTTAAAAAGTGCTAATTATACTGACTTATATTAAAAAAAAAAAAAAAATTTTTTTTTTTTTTTTATATAGATGAGTTGAGAAATCGAAATGGAATACTATTATATCATCAGAGTTAGATTAGAAGTGATATTGCAACAGAGAAAGTTGCTGGTCTTGGAGAACTGAAACATGAACTCAAACATAAGGATTCTATTGCTATATGCCCATAACAGTTGGGTAAACAATCTTCTTTTCTATTCTATCAATGTAAAAATAATTAGCTCTGGAAAATTTGTGCTTTCTTCCAAAGTGCAATGGTTAATGGCTTAAGGTTGGAAACAAAAGGAAAAGGCTCTGACCTAAAGAGGGGCATTCAGCAGTATTGGATAGAAGCAAGGCACTGGGTTATGTTCAGGATCTTTGTGGAAGGCGTAGAGTCATGGAACAGGTGAGGCTAACAAGGATGGAACCAGCTGAGAGAGGGTGAGTCATTCCACTCTGAGAAATCAGAAAATAACTCTAATGTCCCTCTTTTCTCTTCTTCCTCCCTACAGATAACCTTTTTTCAGGGAATGACCACTTCAAACCATTCCTCAGTAACTGAGTTTATCCTTGAGGGGTTAACAAATAACCCAGAGCTCCAACTGCCACTTTTCCTCCTGTTCCTTGGAATATATGTGGTCTCAGTGGTGGGGAACCTGGGCATGATCATTTTAATTTCTATCACCACTCAGCTTCACTCTGCAATGTATTATTTTCTCAGTCATTTGTCATTTATTGATTTCTGTTACTCCTCTGTCATTACCCCTAAGATGCTAGTGAACTTTGTGTCAGAAAAGAATGTCATCTCCTTTCTGGAGTGCATGGCTCAGCTTTATTTCTTCCTTATTTTTGTAATTGCAGAAGGCTACCTTCTGACAGCCATGGCATATGACCGCTATGTTGCTATCTGTAGCCCACTGCTTTACAATACCATCATGTCCCATAGAGTCTGTTCCATAATGATAGTTGTGGTATATTCGCTGGGTTTGTTTGAGGCCACAGTCCATACCACCCACATGTCAATGTTGTCCTTCTGTGGGTCTCATACTGTCAGTCATTATTTTTGTGATATTATCCCTCTGTTGACTCTCTCTTGTTCCAGCACCCACATTAATGAGATTCTGCTGTTTATTATCGGAGGTGTTAATACCTTAGCACCTACCTTGGCTGTTCTCATCTCTTATGCTTTCATTCTTTCCAGTATTCTTTGTATTCACTCCACTGAGGGCCGGACCAAAGCCTTTGGCACTTACAGCTCCCATCTTATGGCTGTGGGGATCTTTTTTGGGTCTATAACATTCATGTATTTCAAGCCTCCTTCTAGCAATACTATGGAACAGGAGAAAGTATCCTCAGTGTTTTATACTGCTGTGATTCCCATGCTGAATCCCTTGATCTACAGCCTGAGGAACAAGGATGTGAACAGCGCACTGAGGAAGGTGGTTGGGGGTAGGGACTCATCCTCACAATGGGGATTCTCATAGAGAACAAAAGAAAATGAGCCAGAAGAAAAGTTGTCCTGAGCTCTGCGTGATTTTCTTTCTCTTCCAGGGGAATTCTTTTCTGGTTATGAAATACATATTTTTATGTGAGAATGATTGAGACATTTTTGGAGGTAATTGATTAATAAGAACTTCTGAGAATCAATATAATCTTAAAAGTATTCTATGTGCTAGAGAAACAGAATTTTACAGGACAGGAAGGATAAATAAAGAAGAACATATTTAATATGTTAATTTTAAAAGTGCACTGAAAACTAGGGATTGTGTTAAGGGTTGTGTTTGAGAAGGGCTGATGTTAATTGGATCAAAATTCCTGCATGTCTTTCAACTTTTTGAGTGCAGGAACTGTTTTCAGCCCCAAAGCTTTCAGAATATTGAAATGGAGCTGTGAGAGGTGTACTACTTACAGTGAAAACTAACTTGTAGGTGGATTATGGTGTGTGTGTGTTTCTGTAGAGCTGGTGTTGATTTAGCAGTAAAAACGCAGAAGAGATCAGGGAAAGGAAATTGTTCCCAGTTACATTCTGAGAATTTTTAAAAATCAGAGATAAGGGTCAAAAAGTACTGATCCACTTACAAAATCAAACAAGTAAATGAAGTTTCTAGCTGGAGATTCCCGTTCTAGTGCACAGAAACAATTTAGGAAATAACTGAAAAGAAGGAAGTTTGTGGTGCCTCACAAGTCCTACTGAGCTGTATCAGTGAAGCAGGGATTGCAAACTGTCATATACATAGAGATATGAAAATGTACAAAGTCTTGCTTCTATTCTGCCAAGAAAAGCTCTTCTTTGAACTCAGCCTGCTGGGTGTAACTCACTAGCAGTAGAAGAAAGCATAGCTGTGTGTGTGCGCGTGCACACGCATGTGTGAGAGAAGCTTAAGATGAAGGTTAGGGTGAGAAAAGAAGAGTTAGCAAGAGATTTCTCTTATCAACAGTTTATACATACTCTGTAAGATCATTGATAGCTATCCTGAAGTCCCACATCATCTTTAAAAGACATTATTTAGGTTGCTATGAGTCAGAATTGACTTTTTGGCAATGGGTTTGTTTTTTTGGTTTTATCTAGCACAAAGTCTAGTACAGTGTGGCTCCTATATGGGGAGTTGAATTCATTCCTTGATTTTTACTAAAATGATCATTTTAATGATGCCAGTGATATTTCATTTCTCCCTGAATTCCATAGCTCTTATCTAATGACTATATGATTCCCAGTTTTGTATACCCTGTAAGTTCGTATATATCCACTGTTACCCTTTGATGTAGGTATCTAACCCTTTTACAAAACACAGATACTATCCAATCTTGCTGGTGGTTCAGTGTGCTGGAACATCACTCCAGGCATCAGACATAACCCCCAGCTCAGTCTGCTCTTAAGTATAAAGCTCTCTATCGGAGGTATGTGATGAAGTATGCACTTAAAATATTTTTGAATGCCTGGTATATGCTTGGCAGTATTCCTCAGCCTGGTGATAAAGAGATGAGCAAAAAATATTAAGTCCTTGCCTTCACTAGATTTAAGTTTTAGTCACAAAGAAAGAATATACAAGAAGACAAATATGTAATGGAGTCTCAGGTTATGCATTGTTTTAAAAAGAAAAATAAGGGGATAGAGGTTGACCACAGATATTGGAGGATGATGAGTAAACATACGGGATGAGTGTTAGCTGTAGAAGTTGTAGTGGTTATTGCCACAGGACACAACTGGTTTTAATGAAAGTTGGACAGAATTTTTCTCAAATTAATGAAGACTATTTCAACAATCAGAGCCATCCAAAAAATAACTAACCATCTCATGAAGTTGTGAGCTCTTCAGCAATAGGGATCGAAGTAAAGACTAAGCACCTCCATGTCTGGGACATTCCTCAGGGGACTCAAATACTGTCTGGGGATATAATCAAATTGATCCATTTGTTCGTTTCCAACACTAAGACTTTCTCATCCATTCTTCCCTAATATCTTCCCATACCTTTTTCCCTTCCCTTCTCTTTCTTCCAATTATTTTGCCTCCATAACTTCTTTTGATCCCTCCTTTTTGCCCTTTCTGTTCTTACCATGTTATAAGCTCCTCTAGGTCAAGGTTAAATGCTGAAGCACTTTTCCCCTTCAATGCCCTCAGCAGGTAAATAACTGTGTTTTTTGAATAAAAGTTAGCTGAATTGAAATGTTATTAAAATCTAAGTTGAATATATTATATAATCTTTATTTTAAGTCACAAATAGGAGAAGATGATGCTCATGATTATACATCTTAAGTTGTATAAGCTTTGGTACTTTTATCATTTCAATATCTTAAATAAAATTCTGGAAACTGTGGTAGCATAGCAGTTAAGACCTATAGCTGCTAACCAAAAGGTCAGCAGTTCTAATTCACCAGGTGCTCCTTGGAAACTCTATGGGGCAAGTCTACTCTGTCCTTTCAGATTGGTGTGAGTCAGAATTAACTCATTGGCAACAGGTTTGGTTTTTTGGTTTGGTAAATATAAGTCTAGACTCTCAAGATTGCACTGTAGTTAGTGTGATTAGCATGTGTCAGTTTGCTGTACCAAGGACATGGGAAGCAGGAGAGGAGAAAACATCACTTATATTCACTGATTTTAAGGGAAAATAACTCTGCTTACTTGTAAAGCAAGACTCTATGATCAATGAGCAACTTCTCTCTTAGAGGGAGGCCAGAGAGGAAAGAAGACAGATGAACTAAAATGTGAAGAAAGAAGAGCTGATAAGCCACCCATACCCATCCACTACTGTACATTCCTACACTTTTACTCTCTTCCATTGGATTTAAAGTTATGCTTAACCAGGGGATTGTCCTCCCTGTCAGGGAAGGAACTGTCCTACTTTTCATGAAACCGTTTCTTACCTGTCTGCTACTGCTTTTGGGTGCTCGTACAATCAGTGAGATGGGCAGTTCACCTGATGACCTAAAAATGTCTAAAATAAAAAAGGAAGAAACACTAATTAGGTTAATTCAAAACCCTGTTGTTTACAGACAAAAAAATTCACTCCATATCCTATTTTTATTTATGATTACACCCAGTTACATTGTGCAGCCTCCTGCACAAGGAACAATTGATTTTGTTCAATCAGTCAAAATAATGAATAAATTTAATTATTTGAATAAAAATAATTAAAATTTGGTTATAACCACAAAAGAAGGTTTTCTTCTCAGTTTAAATGATTTCTCAAGTTCTTATAATAGTGATCTTATACAGTGTTTGTCCTTTTGCAACTAATTTCACTCAGCATAATGCCTTCCAGGTTCCTCCATGTTATGAAATGTTTCACAGATTCCTCACTGTTCTTTATTGATGCGTAGCATTCCATTGTGGGAATATACCACAATTTATTTAACCATTCATCCATTGATGGGCACCTTGGTTGCTTCCATCTTCTTGCTATTGTAAACAGTGCTGCAGTAAACATGAGTGTGCATATATCTGTTCACATAAAGGCTCTTATTTCTCTAGGATACATTCCAAGGAGTGGGGTTATGAGAGGGGGGAGGGAGGGAGGGTGGGAGAGGGGTGTTCACTAATTAGATAGTAGATAAGGACTACTTTAGGTGAAGGGAAGACAGCACACAATACAGGGGAGGTCAGTACAATTGGACTAAATCAAAAGCAAAGAAGTTTCCTGAATAAACTGAATGCTTTGAAGTCCAGCATAGCAGGGGCAGGGTTCTGTGGACCATGGTTTCAGGGGACATCTAAGTCAATTGGCATAATAAAATCTATTAAGAAAACATTCTGCATCCCACTTTGAAGAGTGGTGTCTGGGTTCTTAAATGCTAGCAAGCAGCCATCTAAGATGCATCAACTGGTCTCAACCCACCTGGATCAAAGGAGAATGAAGAACACCAAGGACACAAGGTGATTATGAGCCCAAGAGACAGAAAGGGCCACATGAACCAGTGACTACACCATCCTGAGACCAGAAGAATTAGGTGGTGCCCAGCTAC
The DNA here is from genome assembly GCF_030014295.1 of Loxodonta africana. NCBI lineage: Eukaryota > Metazoa > Chordata > Mammalia > Proboscidea > Elephantidae > Loxodonta > Loxodonta africana. The sequence continues at coordinate 71,202,034 of NC_087356.1, forward strand.
AACCGATGACTGCCCTGACAGGGAACACAATGGGGAATCCCTGAGGGAGCAGAAGATCAGTGGGATGCAGACCCCAAATTCTCATAAGACCAGACTTAATGGTCTGACCGAGACTAGAAGGACCCCAGTGGTCATGGCCTCCAGACCTTCTGTTGCCCCAGGACAGGAACCATTCCCAAAGCCAATTCTTCAGACATGGATTGGACTGGACAATGGGTTGGAGAGGGATGCTGGTGAGGAGTGAGCTTCTTGGATCGGTGGACACTTGAGACTATGTTGGCATCTCCTGCCTGGAGGGGAGATGAGAAGGTGGAGGGGTTAGAAGCTGATGAAATGGACATGAAAAGAGAGAGTGGAGGGAGAGAGCGGGCTGTCTCATTAGGGGGAGAGTAATTGGGAGTATGTAGCAAGGTGTATATGGGTTTTTGTGTGAGGGACTGACTTGATTTGTAAACTTTCACTTAAAGTACTATAAAAATTATTTGAAGAACTAAGAAAAAATAATAATAAAATAATTTATTTTAAAAATAATAAAATTATTTTTTAAAAATGGATAGAATTTGGCACTTATTGTTAATTTCATGGCAGAAATCAAAATACAAAATTGACTTTTTTTTGTCTTGTATATATTTGAGCCCAGTACAAATTTGAGAACGTAATTTTATCTTTTCCAGTTTTTAATCCAGTCTAACTTCATCTATAGTACCAAATACCTGGTGGTGGTATGCTGTTAACCACTAGGCTGCTAACTGAAAGGTTGGTCGTTCAACCTACGCAGTGGCTCCATGGAAGAAAAACATGGTGATCTGCCCCTGTAAAGATTTCCTTACGTGGAGTTACTATGAGTGGAAAACCAACTCAATGGCACCCAATAACAGCACCCTAGAGAATATTCTTTTTTTCATCCCAAGAGAAGACTCGCCCTCAACAGATCCCTGAATCAACATTGCAAGTTTCTAAAGCCTTTTTTTACAAGAGACTTATAAAGATTCCAAAGTGTATGGGTTCCCTCAGATTTTGCCTTCCACTGGCTTTTTGTCTTTAACAACTTTTTGGAGGTATAATTGAAATACAGTAAAGTACAACATATTTCAAGTTTCCAAGTTATTCAGTTTGACATGTGTAAACATCCATGAGCCATCAGCACCTTCACAGTAATATCTCCACCATCGTCAAAATTTCATTTAGCCTTTTTGTAATCCCTGTTTCAAGCCCCATCTGAGGCAATGACTGATCTGTATTCTCTCGTTAAGGATTAGTTTGCATTTTCTAGAATTACACATAAATGAATTCATATAGCATGTACTCTTTTTGCTTGGATTCTTAAACTCAGTATAATTATTTTGAGATGCATCTGTGTTGTTCATGTACATGCTTTATTCCTGATCCTGGAAGGAACAATTCACTGTTTCCCTATTAATTATGATGTAGCCAGTTGGTTTTACATAGATGTCCTTTATCAGTTTGAGGAATTTCCCTACGTGAAGAAGTTCCTAATCTGCTCAGAGTTTTCCTCATGACTGGGTATGGAATTTTGTCAAATGCTTTTACCTAATCCATTGAATGATCACGTAACTTTTTCTTCTTTAATCTTTTAATATGTAGATTTATAATGCATCTACACCCCACTTATCAACATCTCATTATCCAATATTTTGCATTTATGACAATAGTAAAAAATAAATTATCTAACTATTTTGTGCATTAACAACGTACATGTGGCAGTAACAGAAGCTCATTTGTGAGGCGAGGGTGATGCTGGCTGTGATGGTTAAGGTTTTGGCTCAGCTTGGCTATGCCATGATTTTCAGTGATTTAGCAGTTGTGTAATGATGTAATTTACCAGTTGTGTAATGATGTAATTTGGCAGGTATATAAGGATCCAATTAGGCAGTTATGTAATCATGTAATTTGCCAGTTATGTAATGATATAATCTGGCAGTTATGTCATTATGTAGTCATCCTCCATTTTGTAATCTGATGTGATCATCTTCTATTTTTCATAATATCAATTTTCATATAATGCCCTAGTCTTTGAAACCTAAACACCTCAATAAGTGAGGAATGGTGTAGTTTATTTTAGAATGTTAACTTTGCATTTCTGAGAAAAAATCCTACTTGGTCATGATTTTTATATATATATATACATATATATTTGGATTAAATTTGTTAATGTTTTATTATGGATTCCGTACCTTTATGATGGATTTGGCCTTTAGATTATTTGGCATTTTGTACTTTTAGTATGTCTGCAATCCTCTCTTCTTCTTGTGTATATACACTAAAAACCATGAGTTACTACTAATACTTCTTATTTCAAAAAAACACCACTGGGTTTCACCTACCTTTATTCTTTCCTTTGTAACTTTTTTTTTTTTTTAATTGAGTGAGAAACCTGGCTCTCATTTTTGGACTGTGTGGATCATAATAAATTATGGATAACACTGCAAAGAATGGGAATTCTAGAACACTTAATTGCACTCATTTGGAATCTGTACATAGACAAAGAGGCAGTTTGTTTGAATAGAACAATGGGATACTGTGTGCTTTAAAATCAGGAAAGGCGTGCATCAGGGTGGTATCCTTTCGCCATACTTATTTAAACTGTATACTGAGCAAATAATCTGAGAAGCTGGACTACGTGAAGAAGAACAGAGCATCAGGATTGGAGAAAAACTCTTTAATAACCTTCGATATGCAGATGACACAACTTTACTTGCTGAAAGCAAAGTGGACTTGAAGCACTTACTGATGAATATCAAAGACTACAGCCTTCAGTGTGCATTACACCTCAACCTAAAACAAAAATCCTCACAATTGGACCAACCAGCAACATTATGATAAATGGACAAAATATTGAAGTTGTCAAGGATTTCATTTTACTTGGCTCCACAATCAACACATGGAAGCGGCAGTCAAGAAATCAAACCACACATTGGGTTGGAAAAATCTGCTGCAGAAGACCTCGTTAAAGTGTTAAAAAGCAAAGATGTCACTTCTGAGTACTAAGGTGCTCCTGACCCAAGCCATGATGTCTTTAATTGTCTCAAATGTATACATAGGCTGGGAATAAGAAAGACTGAAGAAGAATTGACGCCTTCGAATTATGGTGTTAGCTAAGAATATTGGCATTCTGGTGGCAAAGTGGTTAAGAGCTCAGGCTGCTAACCTAAAAGTTCAAATGACCAGTTGTTCCTTGGAAACCCTATGGGGAAATTCTACTCTGTTCTATAGGGTTGCTATGAGTCGGAATTGACTCGATGGTGCACGGCAACAACAACAATGAGAATACTGAATATATCATGAACTGCCAGGAGAATGAATAAATATGCCTTGGGAAAAGTACAGCCGGAATGCTCCTGAGAAGCAAGGATGGTACGGCTTTGTTGCACATACTTTGGACATATTATCAGGATGAACCAGTCCCTGGAGAAGGACATCATGCTTGGTAAAGTATAGGGTCAGTGAAGAAAAAGAAGACCCTCAACAAGATGGAGTGATACAGTGGCTGCAACAATGGTTTCAAGTGTAACAACAATTATGAGGATGACACAGGACCTGGCAGTGTTTCATTCTGTTGTACATAGGGCGGATATGAGTCGGAACCAACTGGGCAGCACCTAAAAGCAACAACATTTCTACTTATTACAGTCATGTTCCTCTATTGAGATTTTTAAAAAATAGTTATCATTTCATAGTTAAATATGACATACACTGTTTTATTTGTATTTTAATTTCTAATAAAGAACAATTTTGATGTGTTAATTTATATATATATATTTTTTTAATTTATATTATTTTTTTAACTTGCCCATTGAATGGGCTTTGTCTACTTCTACAGGGTATTAATTACTTTTTACTAATTTAGAAGTAGTTTTTACATATCTTTTATCGTCAGCTGAAATCCTTTTGCTCTTTTCCATTGTTTCTGATAACCCCCTCTATCCTGAGACAGGTTATTCTAAGAAGTTTATATTGAAAGTTCTTTAAACATAAGAAAAAGAGCCTTGTGTAACTTTTCATAAGGTTTATTTAGAATTTCTTAATCATAATTTTATGTTTGAATCATCTGTCTTTCTTGGATTTATTTTTCTCTAACATACCATTGCCAATTACTTTTGTTTGTTTCATTTATTTAAATGGTAATTTAAAAAAATTGTCTAAAATATACACTGCAAAAAGATGCACCATTGCAACAATTTGTACATATACAATTGAGCAACATTGATTACATTCTTCAAGTTGGGCAACTATTCTTGCTATCCTATTCCAAATTATTCCACCACCATGAATTTTAACTTAAACTCACTGCTCCCTAAGCTTCTTATATAACATGTGTTTTCTCTCTAAAGTCTTTAGAATCTGTTTTTCTAATGCCTAGGATATATGTCTGGAGGAATGGGATATCTCACCCTCTTTTCTGATATTTTCTTCCATGTGTAAGTACATCTGTTACTCTAACACTCCAGTCTCCATTCCACACCCTTAGTTACTTATCCTGCAAAGATGGAATGAATTTTAGGACTGGTGAGTTTCAAAGAAGAAACCGTTCCCTTTGTTTTTGTTCTTTTTTTGAAAGTTAGCACTGCTGGGAGCCAGGCTGCAAGGGCGGCCCCTCTGCACCCACTGCCCCTAGCATAAACATCGAAGAATTCCTGAAAAGTCAGGAATATCTCTGTCATCTGTGTTATGTTTCTGTTTCATTTTCAGCCTGTGTATGGCAGAATGTATAAGCATAAAATTCCATTATAGATTTAGGGACCTTTGCGGGGGGGCGTCCTACTCATAATCCCCTGGTGAAATCCCGGGTAGGGACAGCCCGTGTATGACCTGGGGATCAACATGAAGTTGTCTTAGGGGGAAAACGAATAGCTCAACTATGGAAAACAAAAACAGGATGGTGGAATCCTGGTATTTACCGAGGCCCTTTTGTGATTAAACCACCACCCACACATGATCCCATAAAAGTGGAAAAACAAAAGGCAGTGAGTTCTCTCAGCCGATTTCTCAGCCAATTACAGGTCGACCTTCTCGTCTACCCCGCTCACTGCTGCGCTTGACTGGTCTTTGGGTATAGAGATTGGGCTAATTGTCCTTGGCATAATCATGGACAATATGACGTAACCCAAAGTGGCTGGACTTCAAGAATTTGGCCACCCTGGACAAAATGGACAAAGCCTATGTGGCAATGGTTTTTGCAAAAAGATTAATTATTATAAAAACTGTGGAAGGTATTGCAAGATTAAGCATAAGTGTAAAGCAGTATGAAGTCAATTGTTACTTTGTGTAAAAATAAATCAACAAAATATTCTCTTCAATTAAACAAAAACTCATTGTACTTGTGTGTGTATGCGGAACTGTACTATGTGTCACTTGGAAAATTATGTCTCTGGGAAATGATGTTTATGATTATATCTTGTACTGCCCCTTTATTGATCATGCGATGTTATGCTTTTGTAAGCTTATGATATAAAAGACCATGTAAAAAATAAAGAGGAGGCTTCTTTTTCTGCAAAATGAAAATATAAGACACACTACCTCTCATTCTTTTTCGCCAAACTCTACCCCTCCTCTGGTGACCCTGTTCTTTGCTGAGGCTGGCCCCCAGCATAGCACATTGTGAGAAGACATGAATTCCCAGCTGCTCTTGTGCATGCGGTCCTACCTCTAACGATAGATGCCTACAGGGATCCAGCAAGCACTTTCTGTAATTAGAATGGCAAGTTTGCCTAATATACAGCTTGATATTATTGGCAAATATACCTTTACCAATAATAAAGATATATTGGTCTCCACTTGGCAACTTGTTTATTTTCTGAATTGGTTCAGAATAACAGTTCTGTATCTTTCCCCCTAAGACAAGTGATACCTGGTGCATTAAACCAGAAGTATGAAGAAATTGACAGGTAAGTAGGTATGTGAACAAAAGTAACACTTAAGCGGTTTAGTCTTTTGATGGGTAGGGGAATTTTGACCTTGGTATGAAGTGCCTCTTATTTAGCAATATATTTGATGTTTATAGTTTGTGTAAGATTTAACTATTGAGATCCCAACAGGTGGCTATAGGTCTTAACCTCTGACAATGTGAGATTTTAACCCCAGTAGGTTCAATACACAGTAGCTTTATTCAGCTTACTCATTCATGAGTGAATAATTTTATGTGGGTATACATTCACTTATTCAAAAATCAAGATGCTAGTGCTGGACCTTAAGGTGCAAGCCACAGTGAAGGCTAAGTCCTCTGAAAAACGTGAGCTAAATAAACTTTTTTCAGTGCATGGTTCCCATGGTCCTCATCAAATCTCAGTTGAGTAGGCTAAACTAACCTTAGCAATGGCCCAAGCCACTCAAGCTTCATCTAAAATATTGATGTAGCTTAAACTCCAACTATGTAGAGAAAGCTTTTTCTCAGGCAGGCAATGATTTGATTATAGGTGAACTGGACTGGTGTTCTCCCCCAAACTCATGTCCTTGCAGAACCTGAGAATTTGACCTTATTTGGAAATAGAATCTTTGCAGATGTAATCATGTTAAGACGAGGTCATACTGGACTATGGTGGGTCATAAATCAAATATCGCTGGTGTCCTCATATAAAGAAGGAAATTTAGATACAGAAATTCAGCTACACAGGAAGAACGCCATGTGAAGGCAGAGGCACAGATAGGAGTAATGCAGCTATAAACCACAGAATGCAAAGTCGGCTGGTAAACACTGGCAGTTAGGAAGAGTCAAGGAAGAATCCTGCCCTAGGCTCTCCAGAGAAAACATGGCTATGCTGACAACTTCATTTCAGGCTGCTAGCCTGCAGTGCTGAGAGGGAATACATTTCTGTTTCTTTAAGACACCCAGTTGGTGATAATTTATTATGTCAGCACTAGGAAACAAATACAATTAAAAATCTTTTCATACAAAGGTTTCATCCATCCTTTAATCAAGTTAATATCACTAAAGTAATGATTTTTTTCTTATTTCAGGTGTAATATATCTTAAATTATTACATATCAAACACAAACTACCCATAAGTGGTTAAATATGAACCTGTGCACATTTTTATTTTTGTACTGAATTTTTTCCTTTGTTTCTTGTCTCCCACTCCCCATTCACAGAGCCTTTAATTAACTTTTTTTCAGATAAGTTTAGATGCACCATATAATTTTACACACACACACAAGGAGTTGTATTGTTGCTCACTTAGAGGCTAATACATTATTACACACTTTTTTTTTTGGCACCTTCCCTTCTCATTCAAAAATACTTTCAGAAAATCCCTTCAAAGCAAAACATGTAGATCTAATTTATTATTTTAAATAGTAATATGTTATTCAACCATGTAGCCACACCATGATACACACACACATGTTGATGATTTATTTTTATGAAATAATTTCCCATGAGAGGTATTTAGGGGTCATGGAGTTTGTGAGTATTTTCTAAATATAAATGGTTTGGACTGATTTCCAAAAAGCTGTAATAATATACCTTTTGGTAACAATACGTGAATACCTATTTTTATTCTTATGAGTACCCTTTTTCTTGTACCCTTACTAGCAACATATATTACCTTATTTTTTATCAATGTGTTGGGTGTCACATGATAGATGATAGTTGCATATTTTGTCACTTCTTATTTGTTCACTTGTTGTATTTGAATACCTTTACTTGGCAGATTAAAAATTTGTCAGTTCTATTGTGGTCCATCACTGAAATTTTGGTGTCCCAGGAAAGCCAAGCCCTGAGACCGGCAGAGCTACTTGTAGAATGTCCTGTTTTCACTTCCTGTCCAAGAGCTCAAAGCTTTAATGGGTCAGAAATCTCCTGGGACCTGAAACAATTTTTTCCATTAACTCTTTTTTTCATTGTTATGGTTAATTTTGTGTGTCAGCCTGGCTAGCCTATGGTTCTTAGTGGTTTGGCCAAATACTAGTCTAGTTGTTATGTCTTAGATAGAGCAGATTACCTTCCGTAACTTAATCTAATTTAATAAACTTATGTAACACCTAATGTAATATGATGTAGTCGTCTTACATAATGTAATCTAATGTAATCTAATCAATCAGTTGAGATCATACTATCATAAGATGGCTCTTAAATCTAATCATTTCTCAATTATAAATTGACCAGAATTGATATAGACACACACATATAGGGGAAGACACATGACACGTGAGCATCATCTACAATCAAAGGAATACTAAGGATCACTGGCAGACACTAGAACTAGGAAAGAGGCTCACAGAAAGAAGCAACAGGGCCAAGATCCTGACTTGAACTTTTAGCCTCCATAATTATGATAAAAGTGTGGTGCAATGAATTGCTTTCATATGAACTTTCTAATCATGTCTTGTAACTCTCACAAAATGATTGGCTGGGGCTATCCAAATTGAGTGAATTGTGATCTCTCAAGGGGATTGGTCAGTTTGTGGTTTTGGTGGGAGGACCATGACTTAAAATTGACAAAGGATTTGCTTACATAAGGGTCAATTCCATAGGAGTTAGGGGGGACCTCATTACCATCAAGAAGTGTCTGGAGCAGAGTACATTCTTTAAACTCAGGTGATTGTGCTTAGACCAAGAAGAGAATGCTGTAACACGAGATGGTGAGAGAAAGGGACAGAGGGCTAGCTGGCCTGTGGAGAGAGAGTTGAGTGCCTTCAGGCAGGATGCTTGCTAACAGAGCTAAAAGAACTGTAACAACTTGCTTGTGCAGGGCAAGAGCCCTGAATGTGCCCCATGCTGGGGTTACCTTGGAGGATCCTGTGCAGGGTTTTCCTATAGCAGGGCATAGCAGTATGCTTCTGGGCAGGAGGCTTGCCAGGAGAGCTAAAAAAGCTGTAACACTTGCTTATTCAGGGCAAGAGAGGTCTGAGTGTGCCTCATGAAGGGGCAGCATGCCTCCCAACCCTCCCTCACCCAGAGTTATGGGACCCCGGGTAGCACGGCAGCAGATGAGTTTTACAGACAAGGTTAGTTTGACAGGAGCCAACAGCAGAGGCTAGTGAGGCTCAGAGGCAGAGCAAAAGACTCAGAAGCCATGCAGGCACTCTTGAGCAACATGGTGATAGCCGGAGGCAGGGGTGATATGATCACAGCATCTGACTTGGTCCATGGCACTCCTGTCCACTGACATAAGAAAGAATATGGGTAATTTAAGAAAGGGTGTTCCCCATTTGGGAATCTGTGTTATTGTCTACTGTTTGCTTTCTATAAAAATTAAAACAAAAATATTGGCTTTCACTATGCCATCATCATGTGTCTTGTGTGTCCAGCTTGATCACAGATAAATGTAGCACCCATGGAATTATTGATGCCAGTGAGTGTATGTGTCTCATTCCTAGAAGTTTTATGCTCTGGAATTCCAGTTCTTCAAAGTGTTATCCATAATTTGCCATGATCCACATGGTCAAATGCCTTTGCATCGTCAAAAAACGCAAGCTAACAACTTCCTAGTGTTCTCTGCTTTCAGCCAACATCCATCTGACATCAGCAATGATATTCCTTGTTCCACATCTTCTTCTGAATCCGGCTTAATCTTCTAGCAGTTCCCCATCAATGTACTGCTGCAAGTGCTTTTGAATGATCTTCAGTAAATCTTTACTTGTCTGTGATAGTAATGATATCTTGGACAATTTCTGCATTCTATTGGATCACCTTTCTTTGGAATGGGTACAAATATGAATACCCTCCAGTCAGTTGGCCAGGTAGCTGTCTTCCAAATTTCCTGACATAGATGAGTATGCACCTCCAGCACTGCATCCCTTTGTTGAAACACCTCAGTTGGTATTTTGTCAGTCCCTGGATTGACATACTGATTTTAACCAATGCCATCAGTACAGCTTGGACTTTATCTTTCACTACCATCAGTTCTTGATCATAAGCTTATCTCCTGAAAAGACTGAACATTGACCAATTCTTTTTGGTGCACTGACTCTGCGTATTCTTTCCGTCTTCTTTTGATACCTCCTGTGTCCTTTAATATTTTCCTTGTAGAATCTTTAATATTGCAACTTGAGGCTTGAATTTTTTCTTCAATTTTTTCAGCATGAGAAATGCTTAGCATGTTCTTCCCTTTTGGTTTTCTAACTCCAAGTCTTTGTACATTTCATTTTAATACTTTACTTTGTCTTCTCGAGCTCCACTCTGAAATTGATCAAATGTGCAATCAAGATGCATTGATAATTGCTGGTGATCAGAATGTGAAAGTTGGAAACAAAGAAGGTTAAGTAGTTGGAAAATATGGCCTTGATGATAGAAACGATTCCAGAGATCGCATGATAGAATTTTGCAAGACCTATGACTTCTTCATTGCAAATACATTTTTCAACAACATAAACAGTATACACAAGTACCTCACCAGACAGTATACACTGAAACCAAACTGACTACATCTGTGGAAAAAGAAGATTGAATATTCAATACCAACAGTCAGAACAAGGCCAGGGACTGACTGTAGAGGATCATCAATTGCTCAGATCAAGTTGAAGCAGAAGAAAATGAGAATGAGTCTATGACAGCCAAAGTATGAACTTGAATATATCCCACCTGAATTTAGAGACCTTCTGAAGAATAGACTTGACACATGGGACACTAATGACTGAAGACCAGACGAGTTGTGCAATGACATCAAAGGCATCATACATAAAGAAAGCAAGAATTCATTAGAAAGACAAGAAAGAAGATATTATAAATGGTATTGTTCTCCTGATTTCTTTTTCGTAGTTCTCTTTAATTGGTGTGTGGGAATCCAACTGATTTTTGTATGTTTATCTTGTATCCTGCAACTCTGCTGAATCTTTCCATTAGTTCCAGTAGCTTTCTCATCGAGTCTTTTGGGTTTTCTATGTAGAGTATCCTATCATCCCCAAATAAGGACAGTTTTACTTCTTCATTACCAATTTGGATATCCTTTATTTCTTTTTCTTGCCTTATTGCTCTAGGTAGTACTTCTAGCACAATGTTAAAAAGGAATGGTGATAAAGGCCATCATGTCTTGTTCCTGTGCTCAAGGGGAATGTTTTCAGCCTCTCCCCATTAAGAACGATGTTGGCTGTTGGTTTTATATAGATGCCCTTTATTATGTTGAGGAATTTCCCTTCTATATCTATTTTATTGAAAGTTTTTATCAGGAATGGGTGTTGGACTTTGTCAAATGTCTTTTCTGCATCAATTGAGATGATCACGTGATTCTTTTATTTTATTTATGTGGTGAATTACAGTGATTGATTTTCTAATATTGAGCCATTCTTTCATACCTGGTATGAATCCCACTTGGTCATAATGTATTTTTTTTTTTTTTTTGATATGGTGCCGAATTCTATTGGCTAGAATTTTGTTGAGAATTTTTGCATCTATATTCATGGGAGATATTGGTCTGTAATTTTCTTTCTTTGTGGTGTGTTTGCCTGGTTTCAGTATCAGGGTTATGCTGGCTTCATAGAATGAATCTGGAAGTACCCTTCCTTTTCTATGTTCAGAAACAGTTCGAGTACTACTGGTGTAAGCTCTTCTCTGAAAGTTTGGTAGAATTATTCAAGCCATCTGAGCCAGAGTTTTTTTTTTTTTCTTTTAATGTGCTTTAAGTGAAAATTTATAATTCAAGTCAGTTTCTCATACAAGAACTTATACACACATTGTTATGTCACCCTAGTTTCTGTCCCTAGAATGTGACAGTACACTCCTCCTCTCCACCCTGTATTTCCCACATCCATTCAACCAGCTCCTGTGCCCCTCTGCCTTCCCATCTTGCCTCTGGACAGGAGCTGCCTCTTAGACTCATGTATCTACTTGAGCTAAGAGGCCAGGGCTTTTTTGTTGGGAGTTTTTATTATTATTATTATTACCTTTTCAATATCTTCTCTTGTTATAGGTCTCCTCATATTTTCAACAACATTCTTTAAAAAGATGGAAAAACTAATCATTAACTTTATATGGAAAGGAAAGAGGTCCCAGATAAATAAAGCACTATTGAAGAAGAAGAATGAAGTAGGAGGACTCATACTGCCTGACCTCAGAACCTACTATACAGCTACAGTAGTCACAACAGCCTGATACTGGTACAATGACAGATACATTGACCAATGGAACAGAATTGAGAACCCAGATGTAAATCCATCCACCTATGGTCACCTGATCTTGGACAAGAGGCCAAAGTCCATCAAATAGAGAAACATCAGATGGTGCTGGCAAAACTAGAAGTTTATCTACAAAAAAAAAAAAAAATGAAACAGGAGCCATACCTTACACCATACACAAAAATTAATTTAAAATGAAACAAACACCTAAATATAAAACCAAAAACCATGAAGTTTATAGAAGGAAAAACAGGATCAATGATAGAGGCCCTAATACATGGCATTAACAGCATACAAACCTTAAGTAACAATGCACAAACTCTAGAAGATAAGCTACATAACTGGGTTCTTCTAAAAATTAAACACTTATGCTCATCAAAAGACTTCACCAAAAGAGTAAAAAGAGAATCCACAGGTGGGGAAGAAATTTTGGCATGACAAATATGACAAAGGTCTAATCTCTAAAATCTACAGGAAAATCCAGTACCTCTACAATGAAAAGACAAATAATCCAATCAAAAAGTGGGCAATTGAAATGTACAGACACTTCACCAAAGAAGACATTCAAATGGCTAACAGACATTTGAGGAAATGCTCGATATCTCTAGCCATTAGAGAAATGCAAATCAAAACCACATTGAGATACCACCTTACCCAGAAATTACTGGCACAAATAATAATAATAAAAAAAAAAAAAACAGAAAATAACAAATGTTGGAGAGATTGCAGTGAGATTGGAACTCTTATGCACTGCTGGTGGGAATGCAAAATAGTACAACCATTTTGGAAAATGATATGGCACTTTCTTAGGAAGCTAGAAATAGAAATGCCATATGATCCAGCAATTCCACTTCTAGGAATATATCCTAGAGAAATAAGATCCATCACATGAATACACACATGCACAACCATGTTCATTGCAGCATCATTCACAATAGCAAAAAGATGGAAACAACCTAGATGCTTACCAAAAGATGACCAGATAAACAAACCATGGTACATACACACAATGGAGCACCATGTAATCATAAAGAACAATGACAAATTTCTGAAGTATTTCACAACATTGATGAATCCAGAGGGCATTATGCTGAGTGAAATAAGTCAGTCACAAAAGGACAAATATTGTTTGAGACCACTACTATATAAACTCCTGAAAAGGTTTACACACAAAAGAATCAGTCTTTAATGGTTCCAAAGGATGGGGGGGGGATGTGGATGGAAAAACACTAAATAAGCAACAGATAAGTGGTAACATTGGTGAAAGTTAAGACAATACACAACACTGGTGAATTCGGAACAATTTGTACAAGGTAAGGTCATGTAAGCTCCATAGACACTTCCAAACACCCTGAGGGACTGAATTACTGGGCTGAGGGTTGTGAGAACCATGGTCTCAGGGAATATCTAGCTTAATTGGCATAACATACTTTATAAAGAAAATGTTCTACATTCTACTTTGGTGAGTAGCGTCTGGGGTCTTAAAAGCTTCTGAATGGCCATCTGAGATACTCCACTGGTCTTACCTTGTCAGGAGCAAAGGAGAACAAAGAAAACTAAAGACACAAGGGAAAAACTAGTCCAAAGGACTAATGGACCACAATTACCACAGTCTCCACCAGACTTAGTTCGGTACAACTAGATAGTGCCCAGCTACCACCACTGACTCTTCCAGCAAGAATCACAATAGAGGGTCCCAGACAGAGCTGGAGAAAAATGTAGAACAAAATTCTAACTCACAAAAAAAGACCAGACTTACGGACCTGACAGAGACTGGAGAAACCCTGAGAGTATGGCCCCCAGACACCCTTTTAGCTCAGTAATGAAATCACTCCTGAGGTTCACCCTTCAGCCAAATACTAGACAGGCTCATAAAACAAAATGAAACTAAAGGGTCACACCAGACCAGAGACAAGGATTAGAAGACAGGAGGGGACAGGAAAGCTGATAACAGGTGTCTTAGTCATCTAGTACTGCTATAACAGAAATACCACAAGCAGATGGCTTTAACAAAGAGAAGTTTATTCTGTCACATCTAGCAAGCTAAAGTCTAAATTCAGGGCACCAGCTCCAGGGGATGGCTTTCTTTCTCTGTCAGTTCTAAAGGAAGGTCCTTGTGATGCATCAGGTTTCCCCAGGTCTGGGAGCTTCTCAGCTCAGGAACCCCAAAGGACCCACTCTGCTCCCGGCTCTGCTTTCTTTGAGGTATGAGGTTCCCAACTCTCTGCTTGCTCACCATTCCTGTTATCTCTTGAGAGAGAAAAGGTAGTGCCCGGGGAAACTCCCTTTACACTGGATCAGAGGGGTGACCTGAGTAAGGGTGGTGTTACAATTCCACCCTAATCCTTTTAACATAAAATTACAATCACAAAATGGAAGACAACCACAGAATACTAGGAATCATGGCCTAACCAAGTTGATACAGACATTTGGAGGTGGGGGCACAGTTCAATCCATGACAATAGGGAACCCAAGTTCAAGAAGGGAGAGTGCTGACATGTCATGGGGTTGGTAAACAAGGTCACAAAACAATATGTGTACTAACTTTTAATGAGAAGTTAGTTTGTTCTGTAAACCATCTAAAATAAACATACAAAAAGACAAGAAAGAAAAAGACCAAAATGGGTATCAGAAGAGACTCTGAAACTTGCTCTTGAATGTACAGTAACTAAAGCAAAAGGAAGAAATGATGAAGCAGTTTTACTACTGTCTGGAATTTGACCCACAGTCTGCTTGCATATACAGTTCAGATAGACGAGCACAGCATTACAAAGTACATTTCCGTAATTTAAAGCTACCTATGTGTTACAACAGCACTAGGTAACTAAGACACCCATGAACCAAATTTCAATTACCACAATTCAGTAATCATTTTGTCTCCTGCTTCATTCTACACTATTTCTTATGGCTTCAGTTTATGCCATTTAATGGCTAGAGCAGCCCTAGTACATTTTTCACCATTATGCCTGATGAAACACTAGACATTCCAGGATAATTGAAGATTATGTTCCGATGTAGGGCCATTGTCAAAAGGGATGGTAGCTTTTACGGGCTATTTCAGTTTTCTTGTGCTGGATCTGCTACAAACACCAGGTTTTCCCTAGTAAACTCCCTTCTTCAGTTAAGTTGATTTGTAAAGCATCCAAGAATTTCTAGTAAACTTAAACACATAAATAGTATGTTAGTACAATTGAATTAGAACTGAATTTACCCTGTACTGTGTTTTAGATCCAAATCTGCCACTAATAATAAAAATAGCCATCAATAGTCTGTCAATTTGTCCAACTGTAGTGGCTTGCACATTGTTGTGATGATGGAAGCTATGCAATCAGTATTTTAAATATCACCAGGATCACCCATAATGGGTGAGTTTCAGCAGAGCCTCCAGACTAAGATAGACTAGAAAGAAAGGTGTTCCAAAAATTTGCCAGTGAAAACCCTATGGTTCACAGAATATTGTCTGAGACTTTGACTTCCTTGCTTTGGATACATCATCAGGAGGCACTAATCGCTGGAGAAGGACATCATGCTTGGTAAAGTGAAAGCAGTGAATACAAGCGAAGCCCTCAATGAGATGGATTGACACAATGGCCACAGCAATGGATTCAAACATAACAATGATCACGAAAATAACACAGGACTGGCACCTTTTCTTTTTCTTATACATGGGGCCACCATGAGTTGAAGCCAGATGAGTTCTAAGTGAAGTCAAAAGGCAATGTGATGAGGTGAGAAGAATAGAGGAATGGAGTAAATAGAGGAATAGGAATATGGAGAAATGACACTTTTTTTTATTTTTATTGTGCTTTAAGTGAAAGTTTAGAAATGAAGTCAGTCTCTCATACAAAACTTATACACACCTTGCTATATATTCCTAGTTGCTCTCCCTCTAATGAGACAGCACACTTGTTCTCTCCATTCAGTATTTCCATGTCCATTCAGCCAGCTTCTGACCCCCCTGCCTTCTCATCTCCCCTCCAAACAAGAACTGCCCACATAGTCTCATGTGTCTATTTGATCTAAGAGGCTCACTCTTCACCAATATCATTTTCTATCTTATAGTTCAGTACAAAGCCTGTCTGAAAAGTTGGCTTTGGGAATGGTTCCTGTCTTGGGCCAACAGAAGGTCTGGGGACAATGACTTCCGGGGTCCGTCTAGTCTCAGTCAGACCATTAAGTCTGATCTTTTTATGAGAATTTGAGGTCTGTATCCCACTGCTCTCCTGCTCCTTCAGGGGTTCTCTGTTGAGTTTCCTATCAGGGCAGTCATCGGTTGTAATCAGGTACCATCTAGTTCCTCTGGTCTCAGGATGATGTAATCTCTGATATTTGTGGACCTTTCTGTCTCTTGGGCTCATAATTACCTTGCGTCTTTAGTGTCTTTCATTCTCCTTTGTCCCAGGTGGGTTGAGACCACTTGATACATCTTAGATGGCCGCTTGCTAGCACTGAAGACCCCAGATGCCACTCTCCAAAGTGGGATGCAGAATATTTTCTTAATAGATTTTATTATGCCAATTAACCCAGATGTCCCATGAGACCATGGTCCCCAAATCCACACCCCTACTACGCTGGCCTTTGAAGCATTTGGTTTATTCAGGAAACATCTTTGCTTTTGGTTTAGTCCTGTATTCTGTATTGTCTTTCCCTTTACCTAAAATAGTTCTTATCTACTATCTAATTAGTGAATGCCCCTCTACCTCCCACCCTCCCCACGCTCATAACCATCAAAGAATATTTTCTTCTCTGTTTAAACTATTTCTTGGTTCTTATAATAGTGGTCTCATATAATATTTGTCCTTTTGCAACTGAATAATTTCACTCAAGCAGTGGAACATTGTCTGATATAGTGCTGGAAGATGAGCCCCCCAGGTTGGGAGGCACTCAAAAGAGGACTGGGGAAGAGCTGCCTCCTCAAAGTAGAGTCGACCTTAATGATGTGGATGGAGTAAAGCTTTTGGGACCTTCATTTGCTGATGTGGCACTACTCAAAAGGAGAACAAACACCTGCAAACATCCATTAATAATCGGAACCTGGGATGTACAAAGTATGAATCTAGGAAAATTAGAAATCGTCAAAAATGAAATGGAACACATAAACATCAATATCCTAGACATTAGTGAGCTGAAATGGACTGGTATTGGCCATGTTGAGTAAGACAATCATATAGTCTGCTATGCTGGGAATGACAACTTGAAGAGAAATGGTATTGCATTCATCGTCAAAAGAATGTTTCAAGATCTATCCTGAAGTACAACGCTGTCAGTGATAGGATAATATCCATATGCCTACAAGGAAGACCAGTTAATACGACTATTATTCAAATTTACACACCAACCAGTAGGGCCAAAGATAAAGAAATAGATTTTTATCAGCTGCTACAGTCTAAAATTGATCTAACATGCAATCAAGATGCATTGATAATTACTGGCGATTGGAATGTGAAAGTTGGAAACAAAGAAGAAGGATCAGTATTTGGAAAATATAGCCTTGGTGATAGAAACAATGCCAGAGATCAAATGACAGATTTTTGCAAGGCCAGCGACTTCTTCATTGCAAATACCTTCTTTCACCAACATAAATGGCAACTATACACATGGACCTCGCCAGATGGAACACACAGAAATCAAATTGACTACATCTGTGGAAAGAGACAATGGAAAAGCTCAATATCATCAGTCAAAACAAGGCCAGGGGCCGACTGTGGAACAGACCATCAATTGCTCATATGCAAGTTCAAGCCGAAACTGAAGAAAATCAGAGCAAGTCCACAAGAGCCAAAATATGACCTTGAGTACATCTCACCTGAATTTAAAGAGCATCTGAAGGACAGATTTGACACATTGAACACTAGTGACCAAAGAGCAGGTGAGTTGTAGAATAACATCAAGGACATCATACATAAAGAAAGCAAGAGGTCATTGAAAAGACAGGAAAGAAAGAAAAGGCCAAGATGGATGTCAGAGGAGACTCTGAAACTTGCTCTCGAATGTCAAGCAGCTAAAGCAAAAGGAGGAATTGATGAAGTAAAAGAACCAAACAGAAGATTTCAAAGGGCGTATCGAGAAGTCAAAGTATTATAATGATAGGTGCAAAGAGCTGGAGATGGAAAGCCAAAAGGGAAGAACACACTCGGTGCTTCTCAAGCTGACAGAACTGAAGAAAAAAATTAAAGCTTCTAGTTGCAATAGTGAAAGATTCCATGGGGAAAATATTAAATGATGCAGAAAGCATCAAAAGAAGATGGAAGGAATACACAGAGTCATTATACCAAAAAGAATTAGTCAATGTTCAACCATTTCAAGAGGTGGCATATGATCAGGAACCGATGGTACTGAGGGAAGAAGTCCAAGGTGCTCTGAAGGCATTGGTGAAAAACAAGGCTCCAGGAATTGATGGAATATCAATTGAGATGTTTCAACAAACAGATGCAGCACTGGAGGTGCTCACTTGTCTATGCCAAGAAATATGGAGGACAGCTTCCTGGCCAACTGACTGGAAGAGATCCATATTTATGCCTATTCCCAAGAAAAGTGATCCAACCGAGTGTGGAAATTATAGAACAATATCATTAATATCACACACAAGAAAATTTTGCTGAAGATCGTTCAAAACCAGCTGCTGCAGTATATCAACAGGGAACTGCCAGAAATTCAGGCTGGTTTCAGAAGAGGACGTGATAACCAGGGATATTATTGCTGATGTCAGATGGATCCTGGCTGAAAGCAGAGAATACCAGAAGGATGTTTACCTGTGTTTGGCTATGCAAAGGCATTCGACTGTGTGGGTCATAACAAACTATGGATAACATTGCAAAGAATGGGAATTCCGGGACACTTAATTGTGCTCATGGGGAACCTTTACATAGCTCAAGAGGTGGTTGTTTGGACAGAACAAGCGGATAGCGTCAGGGTTGTATTCTTTCACCATAGCTATTCAATCTGTATGCTGAGCAAATAATCCGAGAAGCTGAATTATATGAAGAAAAATGGGGCGCCAGGATTGGAGGAAGACTCATTAACAACCTGTGTTATGCAGATGACACAACCTTGCTTGCTGAAAGTGAAGAGGACTTGAAGCACTTACAAATGAAGATCAAAGACCACAGCCTTCAGTATGGATTACACCTCAACACAGAGAAAACAAAAACCCTCACAACTGGAGCAGTGAGCCACATCATGATAAATGCAGAAAAGATTGAATTTGTCAAGGATTTCATTTTACTTCGATCCACAATCAACAGCTATGGAAGCAGCAGTCAAGAAACCAAAAGACGCATTGCATTTGGTAAATCTGCTGCAAAGGACCTCTTCAAAGTTTTGAAGAGCAAAGATGTCACCCTGAAGACTAAGGTGTGCCTGACCCAAGCCATGGTATTTTCAATTGCATCATATTTTCATGTGAAAGCTGGACAATCAATAAGGAAGAGCAAAGAATTGATGCCTTCAAATTGTGGTGTTGGTGAAGAATATTGAATATACCATGGACTGCCAAAAGAACAAACAAATCTGTCTTGGAAGAAGTACAGCCAGAATGCTCCTTAGAGGCAAGGATATAATAGGTTCTAAAATTAGGTAGTGTGAGGCCTCCCATCTTGTTCTTCTTTTTCAGTTATGCATTAATTATGTAGGGCCTCATTCCCTTCCATATGAAGTTGGTGATTTGTTTCTCCATCTCATTAAAAAATGTCTTTGGGATTTGGATCAGAATTGCATTGAATCTATAGATGGCTTTTGGTAGAATCATTTTTACAATGTTGAGTCTTCACATCCATGAACAAGGTATGTTTTTCCACTTTGTAGGTCTCATTTGGTTTCTTGCAGTAGTGTCTTGTAGTTTTCTTTTATAGGTCTTTTGTGTCTCTGGTAAGATTTATTCCTAAATAGTTTGTCTTATTGGGGGCTACTGTAAATGGTACTGATTTGATGATTTCCTCTTCAATGTTCTTTTTGTTCGTGTAGAGGAATGCAACTGATTTTTGTATGTTTATCTTGTGTCCTGATAATCTGCTGAGTATCAGTTTCAGTAGTTTTCTTAAAGATTCTTAGGGTTTTCTGTGTATAAGATTATGTCATCTGCAAATAGAGATGCTTTTACTTCTTCCTTACCAACCTGGCTGCCCTTTATTTCTTTATCTAGCCTAATTGCTCTGGCTAGGACCTCCAGCACAATGTTGAATAAGAGTGGTGATAAAGGACATCCTTGTCTGGTTCCTGCTCTCAAGGGGAATGCTTTCAGACTCTCTCCATTTAGGATGATGCTGGCTATTGGCTTTGTATAAATGCCGTTTATTATGTTGAGGAATTTTCCTTCTATTCCTATTTTGCTGAGAGTTTTTATTATGAATGGTTGTTGGGCTTTTCCAAAAGGAGAAATGACACTTTTTTGAAAATACACCAGGACCACAATAATGTTTCACATACTCAACAAATAAATAAGATCAACTCATATATGGGAATAATTCAAAACGAACTACATACCGGCAACAAATGACCTAACCGTAATACAAAGAAATGACATAACCACACTGAAGGATATGTAGAAGAATAGAAATAAGTGTAGAAAAAAGAACTGTACAAAAAATATTGTATTCTAACTGGCAAATGTGTTTATCAAAGGGTTGTTATTATTTTTAGGTGTGTTAAAGTCAATTCTTGACTGCTGCTTCCATGGGCATTGATTGTGGATCCAAGTAAAATGAAATCCTTGTCAATGTCAATCTTTTCTCCATTTATCATGATATTGCTTATTGGTCCAGTTGTGAGGATTTTTGTTTTCTTTTTGTTGAGATGTAATCCATACTGAAGTCTGTAGTCTTTGATCTTCATCAGTAAGTTATTCAAGTCCTTTTCACCTTCAGCAAGTATGGTTGCATCATCTGTAAATTTCAGGTTGTTAATGAATCTTCGTTTTTTTGTTTTTAATGAATCTTCCTACAGTCCTGATGCTGAATTCTTCTTCATGTGATCCAGCTTCTCGGAATATTGCTCAGCATACTGACTGAATAATTATGGTGAAAGGATACAACATGAAGCACACCTTTCTTGACTTCAAACTATGCAGTATCCCCTTGTTCTGTTCGACTGACTGCCTCCTGGTCTATGTACAGGTTCGACATGGGCACAATTAAGTGTTCTGGAATTTCCATTCCTGCCAATGTTATCCATAATTTGCTATGATCCACACTTTCCAATGCCTTTCATAGTCAAATAATGAGAGCCAGGTTTCTCACTTGATAAACTTATAAAAGAATGGATAAATGTAGGAGGAACACAATGGTGTTTGCTTGAAATAAGAAGTATTAGCAGTAACTCATGTTTTTTAGTATATATACACAAGATGAAAAGAGGCTTGCACACATCCTAACAATACCACAAAATGCTAAATAATTCAAAGGTCAAATACATCATAAATACACAGATATAGAACCCATCATAAAATATTGACAGATTTTATCCATATGTTTACGTACATATATTTTTATATATGTATATACTAGTATTACATACATATTTGTATGCACATATATTTGTCTACATATATATTTGTATTAAACACACACACACATGTCTATAGGATTAAATATGCTTTTGGATTTAATTTGAATTACATCTAATAATACTATATGTATTAATCCTATTTTATATATATATATATATCACAGACACACATATATATGTGTGTGTGTGTGTGTATATATATATATAATCATGACCAAGTAGGTTTTTTTTTCTCAGATATGCAAAGTTACATTCTATAATAAACTGTACCTACCCCTCACTTATCAAAATGGTTAGGTTTCAAAGACCAGGTTGTTATGTGAAAATCAGCATTTTGTGAAAATGGAGGATGACCACATCAGATCACAAAATGGGGGATGACTATATCATCACATAACTGCCAAATTACATCATAACATAACTGCCAAATTACATCATTACATACTGCCACACCACTAAGAATAATGGCCCAGCCAAGTTGACCCAAAACCTTAACCATCACAGCCAGTGTTACTCTTGCCTTCCACCTCCACATTTACTACTGCCAGATGTACATTGCTAATGTGCCAGATAGTTGGATAGTAGATTTTTTACTATTGAAGCAAATGCAAAATGTAGAATAATGCGATAGTTGATAAGTGGGGAGCAGGTGTATTATGAATCTCCATATTAAAAGATTAAAGTAGAAGAATGATATGATCATTCAATAGATTCCGTAAAAGCATTTGACAAAATTCAATACCCAGTCTTAAGGAAAAGGCTGAGCAGGTTAGGAACTTCCTCACATAGGGAAATTCCTCAAACTGATAAAGGACATCTATGTAAAACATACTGGCAACATCATACTTAACAGGGAAACACTGAATTGTGTTCCCTAGGAGCAGGGATAGAGCACGTACATGAACAACATGGATGAATCTCAAAATAATTATGCTGAGTTTAAGATTTCAGGCAAAAAGAATATGCGCTCTATGAGTTCATTTATGTGTAATTCTAGAAAATGCACACTGATCCTCAATGACAGAATTTAGATCTGTCTTTGCCTCAAGATAGGGCCAGAAATAGGGGTGGATTAAAAGAGAAAAATGAAATTTGGGGGATGGTGGAGATGTTATTGTGAAGGTGCTGATGGCTCATGGATGTATACACATGTCAAACCTAATCAACTCTAAAGTTCATATATGCATACTTTATTGTATTTCAAACTATGCCTCCAAAAAGTTGTTAAAGACTAAAAGCCAGTAGTAGGCAAAATTTGAGGAAGCCAACATGGCTTGGAATCTTTATGAATCCCTTGGAGAAAAGGCTTTAGAAACTTGCACTGTTGATTCAAGGATCTGTTGAGGGTGCATTTTGTAGGGATAAAAAGTGAAATATTCTCTAGGGTGTTGTTGCATGCCATGAAGTCAATTTTTGACTCATAGCAATTGCATGTGACAGAGTAGATGTTTCTCATAGGGTTTTCTGGGATAATCTTTCAGTTAGCAGTCTAGTGCTTACTGGTTTCCACTACCAGGTATTTGGTATTGTAGATGTGGTTATACGGAATTAAAAACTTGGGAAAGATAAAATGAGGGTCTCAAATACCTTTTGGACTCAAGTTTCTACAGGATGAAAGGAAATGTCAGTTTTATATTTTGATTTCTCCCTTGAAATTAACAACGGATGCTGATTCATACCCAAATTTTAATAATTTTTATTTAAGTAATAACATTTATCTAATACTTGGACTGATTGAACAACTTAAATTATTGTTCATTGTGCAAGAGGTTGCACAATGTTACTGGGTTTAATTGTAAATAGAAAATAGAATACGAATTGAATGTTTTTTCTGTAAACAATGGGTTCTTTCAATTAACCTAATTAGTGAGTCTTCTATTTTTATTTTAGAAATTTCTAGGTCACCAGGTGAACTGTCCACCTCACTAATTGTAGGAGCATCCAAAAAAGCAGTAGCAGATACATAAAAAATAGTTTCATGAAAAGTAGGACAGATTCTTCCTTGTCAGGGAAAGCAATATCCTGGTTAAGCATAATCTTAAAGAAAATGAAAGCATTGGAATGTATAGTATTGGGTGGGGATGGGTGGCTTATCAGTCCTTTCTCCACATTTTGTTCATCTTTCTTGACCCCCTTCCAAGAAAGAAGTTGCTCATTAGTCATGGTGTAATGCTTTAAAAGTGAGCAGAGTTATTTTATCCTAAAATCTGCAAATATAAGTGGGGTTTTCTCCTAGCCTGCTTCCCATGTCCTTCTGGTAAAGCAAACTGACATATGCTAATTATAGTATGACCTTGTGAGTCTAGACTATTATTTAAGTAATAAAATAAAGGATAAAAGTACTAAAGCATATACAACTCAAGATTTATAATCATATTCTGCTATTTGTGACTTAAAGATTATACAATGCATTCAACTTAGGCTTTAATAACATTTCAATTCAACTAACTTTTATTTTAAAAAAACACAGTTTTTGACTACTAGCCTTGACATGGAAAACTGGTTCAGCATTTAGCCTTGATTTAGAGAAGCTTGTAATGCGGTGAGAAGAGAAAAGGAAAAACGGAGAAATCAAAGGAAGGTATAGAGGCAAAATAATTGAAAGACAGAGAAGGGAAGGGAAAAAAGTATGGAAAGCTATTAGGGCAAAATGGATCAGAAAATCTCAGTGTTGGAAATGGATGAGGGGATCGATTTGATTATATCCACAGCCCATAGTTGAGTCCCCTTAGAAATGTTCTAGACAGGGAGGTGCTCAGTCTCTACTTCAATCCCTGTTGCTGAATAGCTCGTAACTTCATGAGATGATTAGTTATTTTTTGGATATTTCTGATTATTGAAACAGTCTTCCTTAATTTGAGGAAAAACTCTGCCTCTCCATAACTTTCTCCCATTATACCTAGTAGTGCCCTGTGGCAAAAAAACACTGCAATTTCTACAGCTAACACTCATCTCTTATATTTATTCATCATCCTCCAATATAGGTGGTCTGACTCTATCCCTTTATCTTTCTTTATAAAACATTGCATACCTTGAGACTTTAATACAGATTTGTCTCCTTGTATATTATCTTTTTTTGTGACTAAAATCTAAATCCAAAGAAGGTGAGGACTTTGTATTTTTTGTTCATCTCTTTATCGCCAAGCTAAAGAATACTGCCAGGCATGTACTGGGCATTCAAAAATATTTTTTATTGAGTAACTAATAGAATAATGGATAAATGAATGTATGATTACAAGACAATTGTCCATCATTGTCATACAGCTCCGAATAGATTTGAAAATACCAATATCCCCTGAAAAGTGGTATCCACTAGGCTTCCAGCCAACATGGCACCATAGGCAGAAACACCATGCCATCCCTCCACAGCAAAGACCCAAAAAACTAAGTAAAACAGAGACAAACGTCATTCCTGAAACCTGAAGTGTCAAATGAATAGACAAAGAACTCAGCCAAGCACAGAATGGAATAAGAAACTGACAGATGGGACACAGAGTGGGGAGAGATCAGCTAACACAGCACGGATCCACCATCTTGGACTCCTGTCTGCTATCCACAGACAGGAAGCATGGGAAAGCAGCTTCACAGAATGCCTAGCAGGAGACAGAGCACATGGTAATCAGCGATATACGCTTTCCCACCCTGCATTCTCTCCCCGCTGCTCTACCTCTGAGCTTCCTGGCAGGCTGCAGTGGCTCCTCTGACCAGGAAGTGCAGGGTCTGTGCTGCTTGGATTCGCCCCCCACCACGTCGGAGATCAGAGGACAGGGAGTGCGAGAAAGCAGCTTCATGAAGTACCTAGCAGGAGACAGAGCACCTGGTAATGAGGACATAGGCTTCCCTAACCACTCTTCCCCCTCCCCGCCCCCATCCTCTGCTTCCTGCCAGCTGCAGTCTCTTGGCCTGGAGGCAACTGCTTTGGCTTCAGGCTGTTTGGATTAGCCCTGCCCGCACTTGTCGGCCCCTGAGCTGGTGTTGGTTCTTTCCGTCTCTTTTGGTTTCTTCTGTGCCTCCTACCACCTCCTCCTCTTCTCTCTGGAACACCTGGCTCTGTGTGCCATCTTTGCTTCTTCTTGAAAAGCTGTGAAGCCATGCTCAACTGAAGAACCACTCCCACAGCCTGCAACACCATGCTGGTGGGATCCCTGGCTTTTTTTTTTTCCCCCTTGTTTTGTTTTATTGTTGTTTTTTGCTTTGTTTGTTCCTTTTCTTTTTCTTTTCACAGCTTGGGAGCCTCTTCTAGCAGGGCTGCACCACATGGCTTAGGAGCCACACCCCCAGTCTGTGTAGCCGAGTAAGTGGGATTCCTGGGGGAATTTCTTTCTTCTTCCCCTCCCCTCCCCTCCCCTCCCCTCCCCTCCCCTCCCCTCCCCTCCCCTCCCCTCCCCTCCCCTCCCCTCCCCTCCCTTCCTTCCTTCCTTCCTTCCTTCCTCTCTCTCTCTTTTTTTCCCTCTTTTTTTCCTTTTCTCTCTCTTTTTCCCTTTCTGTCTTTCTTCATTTCTCAGTTTTCATCTCTCTACACTTATCTTCTTTTCCTGGCTCCTACATACCTGGTGCTGTGTTACGCGTATACCCCCTCTAGCCAGGCTATATTGCGCAGCCTGGGAGCCAATTCCCCAGTCTTAGAAGCCCCACTGGTAGGACTCTGGGACTCCTGGGAGCTTTTCTTTTTTTCCTTTCCAAATTTTTATCTAGTTATTTTTTCTTTTTCCCTTTTTCTTTCTTTTTGCTTTTCTCCATTGCTCAGTTTCTCATCTATTCACTCCAATGGCAAGCTCCCTTAGCACTCTTTTTTTTTCTTTGTTTGCTTGTTTGTTTTTGGCTCCTGTTTCTCTCTCCTTTTTCCAATATCCCTATTAGCTCCACACATCACAACCTCGCCCCTCTTTCCTGACTACCTGTACTGTGCACTAAGCATCACATACCTGAACACCACAGGCATGGCCTACTAGAACCTGTCCAGCATGGATCCCTGACCCACCACGTTGGCCCTAGTACGTGCCAAAAACAACCCATTCCAGTCCCTCCCCTTCAGCTGGATCTGCCCTGCTGCACCATAGGTGAACGACTGGCCCTCCCCATTGGACAAGCAGGTGAAAAATGCTGTGACTACAGATGAGCAAACAACAAAGAATGCACAGCCTGTCTGCTCAGACATAACCAAATAAAACAAAAAAGCAGGATGAAACAAACAAATCTACAATCAAGAAATGAAGAAAATAACTACTGAATGTCCTAAAGACAGCAGACAATATCAAAACATTAAAAAAAAAAAAAAAAAAAAAGGAGAGGATGGATCCAGTAGGCTTCCGAAATAAAACACCAGATGACTTTGCAGTAGAAGAAAAGGCACTAGAACTACCTGATAGGGAATTCAAATCTCTCATATTCAGAGCAAACCAAAGTTGAAGCAAAAAACAGACAAAAGCGAGGAAAAATAGACAAATTTATGGAAAGGCAGAAAAATTCATAGAAAATACAGACGGAAAAATGGAAGAATTCAGGAAAATAATACAGGAACAAAATGCCAAAATAAATTCATAACTAGAAATCATACAGAAACAACAATTAGAAACCCAAAAGATAAAAAACAAGACTTCAGAAATGAAAAGTGTCATAGAAGGGCTGGGAGCAGGTTTGAAATGATGGAAGACAGAATCAGCAAAATTGAAGACAAGCACTTGAATATAACTCTGAGGAAAATCAGAAAAAAAAAAAATAGAGGAAAAATGAAGAAACCCTGAGAATTATGTTGGAACAATCAAAAGCAAAAATTTGCAAGTGATTAGAGCTCCAGAACAGAGAGAGCAAATGGAAAATTCAGAGAGGATCATTGAAGAATTGCTGACAGGAAATGTCCCTAATATCATGAATAATGAAAAGATGACCACCCAAGAAGCTCAATAGATCCCATATAGGATAGACCCCAAAAGAAAAACACCAAGGCATATCATAATCACACTCACTAAAATCAAAGACAAAGAAAAAATCCTGTGAGCAGCTCGAGAAAAACAAAAAGTCACATATAAAGGAGAAAAAATAAAACTAAACTCTGTTTATTCAGCAGAAACCATTCAGGCAAGAAGGCAATGGGATGACATATATAAGACCTTGAAAGAAAAAATTGCCAACCAGGAATAATATATCCTGCAAAACTCTCATTCAAATATGATGGTGACATTAGGACATTTCCAGATAAACATAAATTAAGGGAATATGTAAAAACCAAAACAAACTTACAAGAATTATTAAAGGGAGTCCTTCAGTCTGAAAACAAACAAGATCAGACCACAGCCTGAATCCAGGAAGGAAAATTGCACCAGCCAGATACCAACCTAGGAAATGAAATCTCAAGGGCCATCCAAAACCAAAACAATTGCAACTGGGTACCAGAGAGGTTAATTTGTAAATGACAACAATGTCAGAACAATAAAAGAGGGAATAAACAGTATAGGTACAGGACTTTCTAATGGAGAGGAAGACAAGGCGATACCAAGTAATAATGGACTGCTTCAAACCTAGGAAGATAAGGGTAAATTTCAAGGTAGCCACAAAGAAAATTAAAAAGCCGACTCATCAAAATAAAGAAGAAAAACATAAAGTCTCAAAAAAAAAAATAAAATCTACAAAAACAAACGAAATGAAAAAGAAATCCACAAACAAAATGAACTCAGCACAGGAGAGTAAGAGGAACAAAGATAATGTTAGCACCACAAAAAAAGCACTACAAAACAACAGCAATAAACTCACACTTATCAATAATTACACTGAATGTAAATGGCCTAAATGCATGCATAAAGATACACATAGTGACAGAATGGATAAAAAGCAGAATTCACCAATATGTTGTCTACAAGAGACACACCTTAGAAACAAAGAAGTACATTTATTAAAATTCAAAGGATGGAAAAAAATGTATCAAGCAAATAATGACCAAAAAAGAGCAGGGGTGGCAATACTAATCCAGATAAGATAGACTTTAAAACAAAATCTGCCATAAAAGACAAGGAAGGATACTATATAATGATTAAAAGAATGACCCGTCATGAAAACTTAACCATGATAAACATCTGTGTACCCAATGACCAGGCTCCAAAACACATTAGACGAACTCTAATGGCACTGAAATCAGACATTGACAGTTCCACAATAATAGCAGGAGATTTCAACACACCACTCTCAGTAAAGGGCAGAACATCTAGAAAGAAACTCAACAAAGATACAGAAGAGCTAAAGAGCACAATCAGCCAACTGGATCTCATAGATGTATATGGAACACTCCAACCAACAGTTGCAAAGTACATTCTTTTCCAAAGCACATGGACCATTCTCCAGAATAGACATCTTAGGCCACAGAGCAACCCTCAACAAAATCCAAAATATTGAGATAATACAAAGTATTATCTGACCACAATGCCATCGAAGTAGAAATGAACAACAGGAAGAGCAAGAAAAAAAAAAAATCAATTACATGGAAACTGAATAACACCCTGCTTAAAAACCACTGGGTAACAGGAGAAATAAGAGATGGAATCAAAAAGTTCCTAGAATCAAACGAGAATGAAAACTAGTCATACCAAAACCTTTGGGATATAGCAAAGGCAGTCCTCAGAGGTCAATTTATAACACTAAATGCACACATCAAAAAAGAAGAAAGGGACAAAATCAAAACATTTGTTTACACAACCTGAACAAATACAAAGAGAACAGCAAAAGAAGCCCACAGCCACCAGAAGAAAGGAAATAATCAAGATCAGAGGAGAAATAAATGAAATAGAGAATAAAAACAACAAAACCAAAAGGATCAACAAAATCGACAATCCATTGGCCAAAATGACAAAAGAAGAACAGGAAAGAATGGAAATAACCCAAATAAGGAATGAAATGGGGGACATTACAACAGACTCAACCAAAATAAAAAGGATCATAACAGAGTAGTATGAAAACCTATACTCCAACAAATCTGAAAACCTAGAGGAAATGGACAAGTTTCTAGAAACACACAACCTACCCAAACTAACACAAAATGATGTTGAAAATCTGAAGAGACCCCTAACAATAGTAGAGATTGACAAGGTAATAAAAAACTCCCAACAAAATCCAGCCCTGGCTCAGATGGCTTTTCTGGAGAATTCTACCAAAGATTCAAAGAAGAGCTTACGCCAGTGCTACTCAAACTATTTCAGAATTAGAAAAGGAAATGATACCTCCAAATTCATTCCATGAAGCCAGCAAAACCCTGATACCAAAACCAGGCAGAGACAGCACAAAAAAAAAAAAAAAAAATAATAATACAAATGAATATCTCTCATGAATACAGATGCAAAAATTCTCAACAAAATTCTAGCTAATAGAATTCAGTATGATATATATATATATATATATAAAAAATACACCACAACCAACTAGGATTCATACCAGGTATGCAAGGATGGTTCAACATTAGAAAATCAGTCAACATAATCCACCACAGAAATAAAAGGAAAGAAAAGAATCGCATGTTCATCTCAATCAATGCAGAAAAGGCATTCAAGAAAGTCCAACACTCTTTCATGATAAAAACTCTCAATAAAATATGTATAGAAGGGAAATTTTTCTACATAATAAAGGGCATCTATGCAAAACCAATGGGCTACTTCCTTCTCAGTGGAGAGAGGCTGAAAACATTCCCCTTGAGAACAAGGACAAGGATGTCCTTTATCACCACTCTTATTTAACATTGTGTTGGAAGTCTTAGCTAGAGCAATAAGGCAAGAAGCAGAAATAAAGGTCATCCAAATTGGTAATGCAGAAGTTAAAATGTCCATTTTTGTGCATGATGTGATACTACACTTAGAAAATCCAAAAGACTGCATGAGAAAACTACTGGAACAAATAGAAAGATTCAACAGGGTTGCAGGATCCAAGATAAACATACAAAAGTCAGTTGGATTCCTATACACCAATAAAGAGAATGATGAAAAGGAAACCAGGAAAACAATACCATTTATAATCGCCGCTAAACAAATAAAATACTTGGGAATAAATCTAACCAGAAAAGTAAAAGATCTATACAAAGAAAACTACAAAACAGTGCATACCTTGCTCATGGATAGGGAGACTCAATATTGTGAAAAGAACAATTCTACCTAAAATGATTTACAATACAATGCAATACCAATCCAAATACCAACAACATTCTTTAAAGACATGGAAAACTTATCATTAACTTCATATGGAAAGGAAAGAGGCCCAAGATAAAGCACTATGGAAGAAGAAGAATAAAGTAGGAGGACTTGCACTACCTGAACTCAGAACCTACTATACAGCTACAGTAGTCAAAACAGCCTGGTACTGGTACAACAACAGATACATTAACCAATGGAACAGAATTGAGAGCCCAGGTGTAAAGCCATCCACCTAGGTTCGGTCACCTGATCTTAGACAAAGGCCCAAAGTCCAACAAATGGGGAAAAAACAGTCTTTTTTAACAAATGATTCTGGCAAAACTGGATGCCCATCTGCAAAATATGCAGAACCCATACCTCACATAGTATACAAAAACGAATTCAAAGTGGATCAAAGACCTAAATAGAAAGCCAAAAACCATGAAGTTAAAAGAAGAACAATTAAGATTAATGCTAGAGACCCTAATACACAGCATTAACAGGATAGAAATCACAACCAACAATGCACAAGCTCCAGAAGATAAAATAGATTAGTGGGATCTTCTAAAAATTAAACACTTATTCTCATCAAAAGATTTCAAAAAAGTAAAAAGAGGACCTACAATGGAATACTACCAAACTCATTCTCTGAAGCCACCATATCCCTGATACCAGAGCCATGTAAAGACACCACAAGATAATAAAGTTATAGACATATATCCCTCATGAACTAAGATGCAAAAATCCTCAACAAAATTCTAGCCAATAGAATTCAACACCATATCAAAAAAATAATTCACCATGACCAAGTGGGATTCATACCAGGTATGCAGGTATGGTTCAACATTGGAGAAACAATTAATGTAATCCACCACATAAATAAAACAAAAGACAAGAATCACATGATTTCATCAATTGATACAGAAAAGGCATTTGACGAAGCTCAACATCCATTCATGATAAAAACTCTCAGCAAAATAGGAATAGAAGGAAAATTCCTCAGTATAATAAAGGGCATAATAAAGGGTGTTGAATTCTATCGGCCCTTTGTATAAAGGGCATTTATACAAAGCCAACAGCCAACATCACCCTAAATAGAAAGAGCCCGAAAACATTCCCACTGAGATTGGGAACCAGACAAGGATGCCCCTTATCACCACTCTTATTCAACATTGTGTTGGAGGTCCTAGCCAGAGCAATTAAGCTAGATAAAGAAATAAAGGGCATCCAGATTGGCAAGGAAGAAGTAAAAGTATCTCTATTTGCAGATGACGTGATCTTATACACAGAAAACCCTAAGGAATCCTCCAGAAAACTACTGAAACTAATAGAAGAGTTCAGCAGAGTATCGGGATACAAGATAAACATACAAAAATCAGTTGGATTCCTCTACAGCAACAAAAAGAACATCGAAGAGGAAATCACTGAATCAATACCATTTACAGTAGCCCCCAAGAAGACAAAATACTTAGGAATAAATCTTACTAGAGATGTAAAAGACTTACACAAAGAAAACCACGGTACCCTTCTGCAGGAAACCAAAAGAGACTTACATAAGTGGAAGAACATACCTTGCTCATGGATAGGAAGACTTAACATTATAAAAACGTCTGTTCTACCAAAAGCGATCTATACATTTAATGCAATTCCGATCCAAATCCCAACGACATTCTTTAATGAGATGGAGAAACAAATCACCAACCTCATATGGAAGGGAAAGAAGCCCCAGATAAATAAGGCATTACTGAAAAAGAAGAACAAAGTAGGAGGCCTTACTTTACCTGATTTTAGAATCTATTATACGGCCACAGTAGTTTAAACAGCTTGGTAGTGGTACAACAACAGATATGTGGATGAATGGAACAGAATTGCGAATCCAGACATAAATCCATCCACATATGAGCAGTTGATATTTGACAAAGTCCCCAAAACATTTAAATGGGGAAAAGATAGTCTTTTTAACAAATGGTGCTGGTGTAACTGGATATCCACCTACAAAAAATGAAACAAGACCCATACCTCACTCCATGCACAAAAACTAACTCAAAGTGGATCAAAGACCTAAATATAAAATCTAGAACAATAAAGATTATAGAAGAAAAAATAGGGACAGCATTAGGAGCCCTAACATATGGCATAAACAGTATACAAAACATAATAAAGAACGTAGAAGAAAAACTAGATAGCTGTGAGCTCCTAAAAATCAAACACTTATGCTCATCCAAAGACTTCACCAAAAGATTAAAAGGACTGCCTACAGACTGGGAAAAAGTTTTTAGCTATGACATTTCTGATCAGCGCCTGATCTCTAAAATCTACATGATACTGCAAAAACTCAACTGCAAAAAGACAAATAACCCAATTAAAAAGTGGGCAAAAGATATGAATAGACACTTCACTAAAGAAGACATTCAGGTACCTAACAGACACATGAGGAAGTGTTTAGGATCATTAGCCATTAAAGAAATGCAGATCAAAGCTACAATGAGATTTCATCTCCAACAAGGCTGGGATTAATCCGAAAACATAAAATAATAAATGTTGGAGAGGGTGTGGAGAGATTTGAACACTTATACACTGCTGGTGGGAATGTCAAATGGTACAACCACTTTGGAAATCAATTTGGTTCTTCCTTAAAAAGCTAGAAATACAACAACCATACGACCCAGTAATCCTGCTCCTTGGAGTATATCCTAGAGAAATAAGAGCCTTTACACGAACAGACGTATCCACACCCATGTTCATTGCAGCACTGTTTACAATAGCAAAAAGATGGAAGCAACCAATGTGCCCATCAACGGATAAATAAATTATGGTATATTCACACAATGGAATACTATGCATCCATAAAGAACAGTGAGGAATCTGTGAAACATTTCATAACATGGAGGAACCTGGAAGGCATTATGCTGAGTGAAGTTAGTTGCAAAAGGACAAATATTGTATAAGACCACTATTATAAGAACTTGAGAAATAGTCTAAACTGAGAAGAAAACATTCTTTTGTGGTTATGAGAGGGGGGAGGGAGGGAGGGTGGGAGAGGGGCATTCACTAATTAGGTAGTAGATAAGAACTATTTTAAGTGAAGGGAAAGACAGCACACAATGCAGGGGAGGTCAGCACAACTGAACTAAACCAAAAGCAAAGAAGTTTCCTGAAAAAACTGAATGCTTTGAAGGCCAGCGTAGCAGGGGTCTGAGGACCATGGTTTCAGGGGACATCTAAGTCAATTGGCATAACAAACACTATTAAGAAAACATTCTGCATCCCACTTTGAAGAGTGGCGTCTGGGGTCTTAAATGCTAGCAAGCAGCCATCTAAGATGCATCAATTGGTCTCAACCCACCTGGATCAAAGGAGAATGAAGAACACCAAGGACACAAGGCGATTATGAGCCCAAGAGACAGAAAGGGCCACATGAACCAGAGACTACACCATCCTGTGACCAGAAGAACTAGATGGTGCCCGGCTACATCCGATGACTTCCCTGACAGAGAACACAACAGAGAACCCCTGAGGGAGCAGGAGAGCAGTGGGATGCAGACCCCAAATTCTCATAAGACCAGACTTAATGGTCTGAGACTGGAAGGACCCTGGTGGTCATGGCCTCCAGACCTTCTGTTGCCCCAGGACAGGAACCATTCCCGAAGCCAACTCTTCAGACATGGATTGGACTGGACAGTGGGTTGGAGAGGGATGCTGCTAAGAAGTGAGCTTCTTGCAT